>NC_142685.1:110400750-110701000 GCF_056320005.1 Nelumbo lutea | reverse complement strand
TAATTAACGATTGGGGACGTACATCCAATAGTAGAGCTCTTGCTTTGCATGCAAAATGTTCGAGGTTCGTTACCCCCCATTTGAAAATTATTTTTATACTCTCTACTCACCAATATGTTTTAGGGTGTTTTGATCTTTTGGGGAATTTATTATTTTCTTTCATTTTTGTTTGTTATTTATTATTTATTATTTTTTAATTTTAATTTATTATAAATATCTCTATCATAATTAAGAAATGGGGACGCTGCTCATATAGTAGACTGCTCGCTTTGCATGCGAGAGTTTCGATCTATGATACCCCGCATCTCAAAGTTATTTTTATCCTCCCAACTCACCAATATATTTTGGAGTGTTTTGATCTTCTTAAGAATTTCTTATTTTCTTCGAGTTTTCTTTATTATTTTTAATTTTTTAGTTTTAATTTATTATAACAGTTACTATCATAATTAACAAATGAGGAAGTTGCTTAAATGGTAGATCGCTTGTTTTGCATGCGAGAGGTATGGCTTTCGGTATACCGCATCTCCAAATTATTTTTATCCTCACAAATGAACAATATGTTTTAGGGTGATTTGATATTTTCAGGAATTTCCTATTTTCTTTCATTTATATTTATTATTTTGAATTTATCAAATTTTAATATTTTACCACAATTACTATCTTAATTAACAAATGGGGATGTAGCTGAAATGGTAGAGTGCTCGCTTAGCATGCGAGATGTACGAGCTTCAATACCCCGCATCTCTAAAATATTTTTACCTCACAACTCAGCAATAATATTTAGGGTGTTTTAATAATTTACAAGAATTTCTTATTTTCATTCATATTTATTTATTATTTTTAATTTTTAATTTTATTGTATTGCAACAATTATTATCATAGATAACAAATGGGTAGGTGGCACAAACCGTAGAGTGCCCGCTTTGGATGTTAACGGTATGGGGTTCGATACCCCGCATTTCTAAATTATTTTTATCCTCATAAGACATCAATATATTTTAGGGTGTTTTGACCTTTTCAGGAATTTCTTATTTTCTTTCATATGTATTTAGTATTTTTTTACTTATTACAACAATTACTCTCATTTTTAACAAATGGGGATGTAGCTCAAATGGTAGAATGCTTGCTATGCATGCGAGAGGTACAGCAACTGATACTCCGCATCTCCAAATTTTTTTTATCTTCACAATTCACCAATATATGTTAAGGTGTGTTGAACTTTTCTGGAATTTATTATGTTCTTTAATGTTTTTAATTTTTATTTTAATTTATTACATCAATTACTTTCGTAATTAACAGCTGGGGATTTAATCGAACGGTAAAGCGCTTACTTTGCATCCAAGGGGTATGTGGATCGATACATTGCATTTCCAAATTATTTTTATCCCCACAACACACCAATATATTTTAGGGTGTTTTTAAACTATACAACAACGACTATCATAACTAACAAATGGGGATTTAGAAAAAATAGAAGAGGGCTCGCTTTGCATGTTAGAAGTATGGGGTTCGATAAACCACATTTCCAAATTATTTTTATCCTGAAAACTCAACAATATATTTTTAGGTGTTTTGATCTTTTTAGGAATTTCTTATTTTCTTTCATATTCATTTATTATTTTTAATTTTTCATTTTGATTTATTAATACAATTACAATCATAATTAACAAACGGGGGTGTAGCTCAAACGGTAGACTGCTTGCTTTGCCAACAAGAGGTACCGGGATGGATAAACCGCATCTCCAAATTGTTTTTATCTTCACAACTGACCAATATATTTTAGTGTGTTTTGATGTTTTCAGGAAATTCTAATTTTCTATCATTTTTATTTCTTATTTTAAAATTTTTTTGTTTAGTTTATTATAACGATTATTATCATAATGAACAAATGGGGATTATGCTCAAATGTTAAAGCGCTTGCTTTGCATGCAAGAGGTAGGGGGATCAATACACCGCATTTCCAAATTATTTTAATCCTCACAACTCACCAATATATTTGATTATTATTTTTAATTTTTAAGTGTAATTTATTACAACAATTACTATCTTAATTAACAAATGGGGATGTAGCTCAAATGGAAGAGGGCTCGCTTAGCATGTGAGAGGTACATGGTTCGATACCCCGCATCTCCAACTTATTGTTATCCTTAGAACTCGCTAATATATTTTAGGGTGTTTTGATATTTTCTGGAATTTTTTATTTTCTTTGATTTTTATTTATTCTTTTTAATGTCTTACAACATTTACTATTATAATAATCAAATGGGGATGTAGCTCAAATGGTAGAGTGCTCACTTTGCATGCGAGAGGTAAGGGATTTGATACCCCGCATCTCCAAATTACTTTTATTCTCATAAGCCATCAATATATTTTAGAGTATTTTGATGTTTTCAGGCATTTCTTATTTTCTTTCATATTTAATTATTATTTTTAATTTATTACAACAATTTTTATCACAATTAGCAAATGGGCATTTTGTTCAAATGGAGGAGTGCTCGCTCCACATGCAAGAGGTACGGGGATCGATACCCCATATCTCTAAATTATTTTTATCTTCACAACTCACCAATATGTTTTAAGGTGTTTTGATCTTTTCCGGAATTTATTATTATTTTTCATATACATTTATTATTTTAAATTTTTTTTGGTTTAATTTATTTCAACAATTAGCATCATAATTAACAAATGGGGACGTAGCTGAAACGGTAGAGTGCTTGCTTTGCTTGCAAGAGGTACGAGGCTCGAAACACCGCATTTCCAAATTATTTTTATCCTCACAAGACATCAATATATTTTAGGGTGTTTTGACCTTTTCAGGAATTTCTTATTTTCTTTCATATGTATTTAGTATTTTTTTTACTTATTACAACAATTACTCTCATTTTTAACAAATGGGGATGTAGCTCAAACGGTAGAATGTTTGCTATGCATGCGAGAGGTACAACAACTGATACTCTGCATCTACAAATTGTTTTTATCTTCACAATTCACCAGTATATGTTAAGGTGTGTTGAACTTTTCTGGAATTTCTTATTTTCTTTAATATTTATTTAATATTTTTAATTTTTATTTTAATTTATTACATCAATTACTTTCGTAATTAACAGCTGGGGATTTAACTCGAACGGTAAAGCACTTACTTTGCATCCAAGGGGTACGTGGATCGATACATTGCATTTCCAAATTATTTTTATCCTCACAACTCACCAATATATTTTAGGGTGTTTTTAAACTTTACAAGAATAGCTTCATTTTTTCGTTGTTATTTATTATTTTTAATTTTTATTTTTTGTATTACAACAGCAACTATCATAACTAACAAATGGGGATGTAGCAAAAACAGAAGAGGGCTTGCTTT
Organism: Nelumbo lutea; assembly: GCF_056320005.1. Lineage (NCBI taxonomy): Eukaryota > Viridiplantae > Streptophyta > Magnoliopsida > Proteales > Nelumbonaceae > Nelumbo > Nelumbo lutea. Next base: position 110,697,642 of record NC_142685.1, on the reverse strand, counting down.
GCATGTTAGAAGTATGGGGTTCGATAAACCGCATTTCCAAATTATTTTTATCTTGACAACCCACCAATATATTTTAAGGTCTTTTGATCTTTTTAGGAATTTCTTATTTTCTTTCATATTCATTTATTATTTTTAATTTTTCATTTTGATTTATTAATACAATTACAATCATAATTAACAAACGGGGGCATAGCTCAAACGGTAGAGCGCTTGCTTTGCCAACAAGAGGTACGGGGATGGATAAACCGCATCTCCAAATTGTTTTTATCTTCACAACTGACCAATATATTTTAGGGTGTTTTGATGTTTTCAGGAAATTCTAAATTTCTATTATTTTTATTTCTTACTTTAAAATTTTTTGGTTTATTTTATTATAACGATTATTATCATAATGAACAAATGGGGATTATGCTCAAATGTTAGAGCGCTTGCTTTGCATGCAAGAGGTAGGGGGATCAATACACCGCATTTCCAAATTATTTTTATCCTCACAACTCACCAATTTATTTGATTATTATTTTTAATTTTTAAGTGTAATTTATTACAACAATTACTATCTTAATTAAAAATGGGGATTTAGCTCAAATGGAAGAGTGCTCGCTTAGCATGCGAGAGGTACGTGGTTCGATACCCCGCTTCTCCTTCTTATTGTTATCTTTAGAACTCGCTAATATATTTTAGGGTGTTTTGATATTTTCTGGAATTTTTTATTTTCTTTGATTTTTATTTATTCTTTTTAATGTTTTACAACATTTACTATTATAATAATCAAATGGGGATGTAGCTCAAATGGTAGAGCGCTTGCTTTGCATGCGAGAGGTAAGTGATACGATACCCCGCATCTCCAAATTACTTTAATTCTCATAAGCCATCAATATATTTTAGAGTATTTTGATGTTTTCAGGCATTTCTTATTTTGTTTCATATTTAATTATTATTTTTAATTTATTACAACAATTTTTATAACAATTAGCAAATGGGCATTTTGCTCAAATGGAGGAGTGATCGCTCTACATGCAAGAGGTACGGGGATCGATACCCCATATCTCTAAATTATTTTTATCTTCACAACTCACCAATATGTTTTAAGGTGTTTTGATCTTTTCCGGAATTTATTATTATTTTTCATATACATTTATTATTTTAAATTTTTTTTGGTTTAATTTATTTCAACAATTAGTATCATAATTAACAAATGGGGACGTAGCTGAAACGGTAGAGTGCTTGCTTTGCTTGCAAGAGGTACGAGGCTCGAAACACCGCATTTCCAAATTATTTTTATCCTCACAAGACATCAATATATTTTAGGGTGTTTTGACCTTTTCAGGAATTTCTTATTTTCTTTCATTTTTAGTTTTTATTTTTTTTATGTTTAATTTATTATAACGATTACTATCGTCGTTATGAAATGGGGAGGTAGAACAAATGGTAGATTGCTCGCTTTGCTTGTTAGAGGTACGTGGTTCGATACATGCATTTCCAAATCATTTTTGTCCTCACAACTCGCCAATATATTTTATGGTGTTTGGATCTTTCCAGGAATTTCTTATTTTCTTTCTTATTCATTTATCATTTTTAATTTCTAATTTTAACTTATTACAAAAATTACTATCATAATTAACGATTGGGGACATACCTTCAATAGTAGAGCTCTTGCTTTGCATGCAAGATGTTCGAGGTTCGTTACCCCCCATTTGAAAATTATTTTTAAACTCTCTACTCACCAATATGTTTTAGGGTGTTTAGATCTTTTGGGGAATTTATTATTTTCTTTCATTTTTATTTGTTATTTATTATTTTTAATTTATTATAAATATCACTATCATAATTAAGGAATGGGGACGTAGCTCATATAGTAGACTACTAGCTTTGCATGCGAGAGTTTCGATCTTCGATACCCCGATCTTCTTAAGAATTTCTTATTTTCTTTGATTTTTCTTTATTTTTTTTAATTTTTTAGTTTTAATTTATTATAACAGTTACTATCTTAATTAACAAATGGGGAAGTAGCTTAAATGGTAGAGCGCTTGTTTTGCATGCGAGAGGTATGGGTTTCGATATACCGCATCTCCAAGTTATTTTTATCCTCACAAATGAACAATATGTTTTAGGGTGATTTGATATTTTCTGTAATTTCTTATTTTCTTTCATTTTTATTTATTATTTTGAATTTATCAAATTTTAATATATTACAACAATTACTATCTTAATTAACAAATGGGGATGTAGCTGAAATGGTAGAGCGCTCCCTTAGCATGCGAGATGTATGAGCTTCAATACCCCGCATCTCTAAAATATTTTTACCTCACAACTCAGCAATAAAATTTAGGGTGTATTAATAATTTTCAAGAATTTCTTATTTTCTTTCATGTTTATTTATTATTTTTAATTTTTAATTTTATTGTATTGCAACAATTATTATCATAGATAACAGATGGGTATGTAGCACAAACCGTAGAGTGGCCCGCTTTGCATGTTAATGGTACGGGGTTCGATACCCCACTTTTCTAAATTATTTTTATCCTCACAAGACATCAATATATTTCAGGGTGTTTTGACCTTTTCACGAATTTTTTATTTTCTTTCACATGTATTACTATTTTTTTACTTATTACAAAAATTACTCTCATTATTAACAAATGGGGATGTAGCTCAAACGGTAGAATGCTTGCTATGCATGCGAGAGGTACAGCAACCGATACTCCGCATCTCCAAATTGTTTTTATCTTCACAATTCACTAATATATGTTAAGGTGTGTTGAACTTTTCTGGAATTTCTTATTTTCTTTAATATTTATTTATTATTTTTAATTTTTAATTTAATTTATTACATCAATTACTTTCGTAATTAACAACTGGGGATGTAACTCGAACGGTAAAGCGCTTACTTTGCATTCAAGGGGTACGTGGATCGATACATTGCATTTCCAAATTATTTTTATCCTCACAACTCACCAATATATTTTAGGGTGTTTTCAAACTTTACAAGAATATCTTATTTTTATCATTGTTATTTATTATTTTTAGTTTTTAATTTTTTGTATTACAACAGCAACTATCATAACTAACAAATGGGGATCTAGCAAAAACAGAAGAGGGCTTGCTTTGCATGTTAGAAGTATGGGGTTTGATAAACCACATTTCTAAATTATTTTTATCCTGACAACACACCAATATATTTTAAGGTATTTTGATCTTTTAAGGAATTTCTTATTTTCTTTCATATTCATTTATTATTTTTAATTTTTCATTTTGATTTATTAATATAATTACAATCATAATTAACAAACAGGGGCGTAGCTCAAACGGTAGAGCGCTTGCTTTGCCGGCAAGAGGTACGGGGATGGATAAACCGCATCTCCAAATAATTTTTATCTTCACAACTCACCAATATGTTTTAAGGTGTTTTGATCTTTTCCGGAATTTATTATTTTTTTTCATATACATTTATTATTTAAAATTTTTTTTGGTTTAATTTATTACAACAATTACCATCATAATTAACAAATGGGGACGTAGCTGAAACGGTAGAGTGCTTGCTTTGTTTGCAAGAGGTACGAGGCTCGATACACCGCATTTCCAAATTACTTTTATCCTCACAATTCACCAATATATTTTAGAGTATTTTGATCTTTTCTATATATTTCTTCTTTTCTTTCATTTTTATTTGTTATTTTTTTTAGGTTTAATTTATTATAACAATTATTATCATAGTTAAGAAACGGGGATGTAGTACAAATTGTAGATTGCTCGCTTTGCTTGTAAGTGGTACGTGGATCGATACATGTATTTCCAAATCATTTTTTTCCTCACAACTTGCCAATATATTTTATGGTGTTTTGATCTTTTCAGCAATTTCTTATTTTTTCTCTTATTCATTTATTATTTTTAATTTCTAATTTTAAATTATTACAAAAATTACTATCAAAATTTACGATTGGGGACATACTTCAAATAGTAGACCTCTTGCTTTGCATGCAAGATGTCCTAGGTTTGTTACCCCCCATCTGAAAATTATTTTTATACTCTCAACTCACCAATATGTTTTAGGGTGTTTAGATCTTTTGGGGAATTTATTATTTTCTTTCATTTTTATTTGTTATTTATTATTTTTAATTTATTATAAATATCACTGTCATAATTAAGTAATGGGGACGTAGCTCATATAGTAGATTGATCGCTTTGCATGCGAGAGTTTCGATATTCGATACCTCACATATCAATGTTATTTTTATCCTCCCAACTCACCAATATATTTTAGAGTGTTTTTATCTTCTTAAGAATTTCTTATTTTCTATGATTTTTCTTTATTATATTTAATATTTTAGTTTGAATTTATTATAACAGTTACTATCATAATTAACAAATGGGGAAGTAGCTTAAATGGTAGAGCGCTTGTTTTGCATGCGAGAGGTATGGGTTTCGGTACACCGCATCTCCAAATAATTTTTATCCTCACAAATGAACAATATGTTTTAGGGTGATTTCATATTTTTAGGAATTTCTTATTTTCTTTCATTTTTATTTATTTTTTTGAATTTATCAAATTTTAATATATTACAACAATTACTATCTCAATTAACAAATGGGGATGTAGCTGAAATGGTAGTGCGCTCGCTTAGCATGCGTGATGTACGAGCTTCAATACCCCGTGTCTCTAAAATATTTTTACCTCACAACTCAGCAATAAAATTTAGGGTGTTTAAATAATTTTCAAGAATTTCTGATTTTCTTTCATATTTATTTATTATTTTTAATTTTTAATTTTATTGTATTGCAACAATTATTATCATAGATAACAAATGGGTATGTAGCACAAACCGTAGAGTGCCCACTTTGCATTTTAATGGTACAGGGTTCGACACCCTACATTTCTAAATTATTTTTATCCTCACAACACATCAATATATTTCAGGGTGTTTTGACCTTTTCAAGAATATCTAATTTTCTTACATATGTATTTACTATTTTTTTACTTATTACAACAATTACTCTCATTATTATCAAATTGGGATGTAGCTCAAACAGTAGAATGCTTGCTATGCATGCGAGAGGTACAACAACCGATACTCCGCATCTCCAAATTGTTTTTATCTTCACAATTCCCCAATATATGCTAAGGTGTGTTGAACTTTTTTGTAATTTCTTATTTTCTTTAATATTTATTTTTTTACTTTTAATTTATTACAACAATTACTTTCGTAATTAAGAACTGGGGATGTAGCTCAAACGGTAAAGCGCGTACTTTGCATTCAAGGGGTACGTGGATCGATACATTGCATTTCCAAATTATTTTTATCCTCACAAGCCACCAATATATTTTAGGGTGTTTTTAAACTTTACAAGAATATCTTATTTTCTTTCATTTTTAATTTTTATTTTTAATTTTTAATTTTTTGTATTACAACAACAACTATCATAACTAAGAAATGGGGATGTAGCAAAAATAGAAGAGGGCTCGCTTTGCATGTTAGAAGTATGGGGTTCAATAAACCGCATTTCCAAATTATTTTTATCCTGACAACTGACCAATATATTTTAATGTGTTTTGATCTTTTAAGGAATTTCTTATTTTCTTTGATATTCATTTATTATTTTTAATTTTTAATTTTAATTTATTAATACAATTACAATCATAATTAACAAACGGGGGCATAGCTTAAACGGTAGAGCGCTTGCTTTGCAAGCAAGAGGTACGGGGATGGATAAGCCGCATATCCAAAATGTTATTATCTTCACAACTGACCAATATATTTTAGGGTGTTTTGATGTTTTCAGGAAATTCTAATTTTCTATCATTTTTATTTAATATTTTAAAATTTTTTGGTTTAGTTTATTATAACGATTATTATCATAATGAGCAAATGGGGATGTTGCTGAAACGTTAGAGCGCTTGCTTTGCATGCAAGAGGTACGGGGATCGATACACCGCATTTCCAAATTATTTTCATCCTCACAACTCACCAATATATTTGATTTTTATTTTTAATTTTTAAGTGTAATTTATTACAACAATTACTATGTTAATTAATAAATGGGGATGTAGCTCAAATGGAAGAGTGCTCGTCTAGCATGCGAGATGTACGGGGTTCAATACCCCGCATTTCCAACTTATTGTTATCCTTAGAACTCGCTAATATATTTTAGGGTGTTTTGATATTTTCTAAAATTTTTTATTTTCTTTGATTTTTATTTTTTCTTTTTATGTCTTACAACATTTACTTTTATAATAATCAAATGGGGATGTTGCTCAAATGGTAGAGTGCTCGCTTTGCATGCGAGAGGTACGGGGTTCGATACCCCGCATCTCCAAATTACTTTTATCCACATAAGTCATCAATATATTTTAGAGTATTTTGATATTTTCAGGCATTTTTTATTTTTTTTCATATTTAATTATGATTTTTAATTAATTACAACAATTTTTATCACAATTAGCAAATGGGCATTTTGCTCAAATGGAGGAATGCTCGCTCTACATGCAAGTGGTACGGGGATCGATACCCCATATCTCTAAATTATTTTTATCTTCACAACTCACCAATATGCTTTAAGGTGTTTTGATCTTTTCTGGAATTTATTATTTTTTTTCATATACATTTGTTATTTTAAATTTTTTTTGTTTAATTTATTACAACAATTACCATCATAATTAACAAATGGGGACGTAGCTTAAACGGTAGAGTGCTTGCTTTGCTTGCAAGAGGTACGAGGCTCGATACACCGCATTTCCATATTAATTTTATCCTCACAATTCACCAATATATTTTAGAGTATTTTGATCTTGTCTAGAAATTTCTTCTTTTCTTTCATTTTTATTTTTTATTTTTTTTGGTTTAATTTATTATAACGATTACTATCATAGTTAAGAAAAGGGGATGTAGCACAAATGGTAGATTGCTCGCTTTGCTTGTTAGAGGTACGTGGTTCGATACATGCATTATCCAAATCATTTTTGTCCTCACAACTCGCCAATATATTTTATGGTGTTTTGATCTTTTCAGGAATTTCTTATTTTCTCTCTTATTCATTTATTATTTTTAATTTCTAATTTTAACTTATTACAAAAATTACTATCTTAATTAACAATTGGGGACGTAGCTCAAATAGTAGAGCTCTTGCTTTGCATGCAAGATGTTCGAGGTTCGTTACCCTCCATCTGAATATTATTTTTATACTCTCAACACACCAATATGTTTTAGGGTGTTTTGATCTTTTGGGGAATTTATTACTTTATTTTATTTTTATTTGTTATTTCTCATTTGTTATTTTTTAATTTTAATTTATTATAAATATCACTATCAGAATTAAGCAATGGGGACGTAGCTCATATAGTAGATTGCTTGCCTTGCATGCGAGAGTTTCGATCTTCGATACCTCGCATATCAAAGCTATTTTTATCCTCCCAACTCACCAATATATTTTAGAGTGTTTTGATCTTCTTAAGAATTTCTTATTTTCTTTGATTTTTCTTTATTATTTTTAATATTTTAGTTTTAATTTATTATAACAGTTACTATCATAATTAACCAATGGGGAAGTAGCTTAAATGGTAGAGCGCATGTTTTGCAGGCGAGAGGTATGGGTTTCGGTACACCACATCTCGAAATAATTTTTATCGTCACAAATGAACAATATGTTTTAGGGTGACTTGATATTTTTAGGAATTTCTTATTTTCTTTCATTTTTATTTATTATTTTGAATTTATCCAATTTTAATATATTACAACAATTACTATCTCAATTAACAAATGGGGATGTAGCTGAAATGGTAGAGCGCTCGCTTGGCATGCGAGATGTACGAGCTTCAATACCCCACAACTCTAAAATATTTTTACCTCACAACTCAGCAATAAAATTTAGGGTGTTTTAATTATTTTCAAGAATTTTGTATTTTCTTTTATATTTATTTATTATTTTTAATTTTATTGTATTGCAACAATTATTATCATAGATAACAATTGGGTATGTAGCACAAACCGTAGAGTGCCCACTTTGCATTTTAATGGTACGGGGTTCGATACCCCAAATTTCTAAATTATTTTTATCCTCACAACACATCAATATATTTCAGGGTGTTTTGACCTTTTCAAGAATTTCTAAATTTCTTTCATATGTATTTACTATTTTTTTACTTATTACAACAATTACTCTCATTATTATCAAATGGGGAAGTAGCTCAAATGGTAGAAAGCTTGCAATGCATGTGAGAGGTACAACAACCGATACTCCGCATCTCCAAATGGTTTTTATCTTCATAATTCACCAATATATGATATGGTGTGTTGAACTTTTCAGGAATTTCTTATTTTCTTTAATATTTAATATTTTTAGTTTTAATTTATTACAAAAATTACTTTCGTAATTAACAACTGGGGATGTAGCTCGAACGGTAAAGCGCTTACTTTGCATTCAAGGGGTACGTGGATCGATACATTGCATTTCCAAATTTTTTTTATCCTGACAATTCACCAATATATTTTAATGTGTTTTGATCTTTTAAGGAATTTCTTATTTTCTTTGATATTCATTTATTATTTTTAATTTTTAATTTTAATTTATTAATACAATTACAATCATAATTAACAAACGGGGGCATAGCTCAAACGGTAGAGCGCTTGCTTTGCAAGCAAGAGGTACAGGGATGGGCAAACCGCATATCCAAATTGTTATTATCTTCACAACTGACCAATATATTTTATTGTGTTTTGATGTTTTTAGGAAATTCTAATTTTCTATCATTTATATTTAATATTTTAAAATTTTTTGGTTTAGTTTATTATAACGATTATTATCATAATGAACAAATGGGGATGTTGCTCAAACGTTAGAGCGCTTGCTTTGCATGCAAGAGGTACGGGGATCGATACACCGCATTTCCAAATTATTTTTATCCTCACAAATCACCTATATATTTGATTTTTATTTTTAATTTTTAAGTGTAATTTATTACAACAATTACTATCTTAATTAACAAATCGGGATGTAGCTCAAATGGAAGAGTGCTCGCCTAACATGCGGGAGGTACGGGGTTCAGTACCCCGCATTTCCAACTTATTGTTATCCTTAGAACTCGCTAATATATTTTAGGGTGTTTTGATCTTTTCTGGAATTTTTTATTTTCTTTTATTTTTATTTATTCTTTTTAATGTCTTACAACATTTACTATTATAATAATCAAATGGGGATGAAGCTCAAATGGTAGAGCGCTCGCTTTGAATGCGAGAGGTACGGGGTTTGATACCCCGCATCTCCAAATTGCTTTTATCCTCATAAGTCATCAATATATTTTAGGGTATTTTGATATTTTCAGGCATTTCTTATTTTCTTTCATATTTAATTATGATTTTTAATTTATTACAACAATTTTTATCACAATTAGCAAATGGGCATTTTGCTCAAATGGAGGAATGTTCGCTCTACATGCAAGTGGTACGGGGATCGATACCCCATATCTCTAAATTATTTTTATCTTCACAACTCACCAATATGCTTTAAGGTGTTTTGATCTTTTCCGGAATTTGTTATTTTTTTTCATATACATTTGTTATTTTAAATTTTTTTTGGTTTAATTTATTACAACAATTACCATCATAATTAACAAATGGAGACGTAGCTGAAACGGTAGAGTGCTTGCTTTGTTTGCAAGAGGTACGAGGCTCGATACACCGCATTTCCAAATTATTTTTATCCTCACAATTCACCAATATATTTTAGAGTATTTTGATCTTGTCTAGAAATTTATTATAACGATTACTATCATAGTTAAGAAAAGGGGATGTAGCACAAATGGTAGATTGCTCGCTTTGCTTGTTAGTGGTACGTGGTTCGATACATGCATTATCCAAATCATTTTTGTCCTCACAACTCGCCAATATATTCTATGGTGTTTTGATCTTTTCAGGAATTTCTTATTTTCTCTTTTATTCATTTATTATTTTTAATTTCTAATTTTAATTTATTACAAAAATTACTATCATAATTAACAATTGGGGACGTAGCTCAAATAGTAGAGCTCTTGCTTTGCATGCAAGATGTTCGAGGTTCGTTACCCTCCATCTGAAAATTATTTTTATACTCTCAACTCACCAATATGTTTTAGGGTGTTTTGATCTTTTGGGGAATTTATTATTTTATTTTATTTTTATTTGTTATTTATCATTTATTATTTTTTAATTTTAATTTATTATAAATATCACTATCAAAATTAAGTAATGGGGACGTAGCTCATATAGTAGATTGCTCGCTTTGCATGCGAGAGTTTCGATCTTCGATACCTCGCATATCATAGTTATTTTTATCCTCCCAACTCACCAATATATTTTAGAGTGTTTTGATCTTCGATTTTTCATTATTATTTTTAATACTTCAGTTTTAATTTTATTATAACAATTACTATCATAATCAAAAAATGGGGAAGTAGCTTAAATGGTAGAGCACTTGTTTTGCATTCGAGAGGTATGGGTTTCGGTACACCGCATCTCCAAATAATTTTTATCCTCACAAATGAACAATATGTTTTAGGGTGATTAGAAATTTTTAGGAATTTCTTATTTTCTTTCATTTTTATTTATTATTTTGAATTTATCAAATTTTAATATATTACAACAATTACTATCTCAATTAACAAATGGGGATGTAGCTGAAATGGTAGAGCGCTCGCTTAGCATGCGAGATGTACGAGCTTCAATACCCCGCATCTCTGAAATATTTTTACCTCACAACTCAGCAATAAAATTTAGGGTGTTTTAATAATTTTCAAGAATTTCTTATTTTCTTTCATATTTATTTTTTATTTTTAATTTTTAATTTTATTGTATTGCAACAATTATTATCATAGATAACAAATAGGTATGTAGCACAAACCGTAGAGTGGCCTGCTTTGCATGTTAATGGTACGGAGTTCAATACCCCACATTTCAAAATTATTTTTATCCTCACAACACATCAATATATTTCAGGGTGTTTTGACCTTTTCAAGAATTTCTTAATTTCTTCCATATGTATTTACTATTTTTTTACTTATTGCAACAATTACTCTCATTATTATCAAATGGAGATGTAGCTCAAACGGTAGAATGCTTGCTATGCATGCGAGAGGTACAGCAACCGATACTCCGCATCTCCAAATTGTTTTTATCTTCACAATTCACCAATATATGTTAAGGTGTGTTGAACTTTTCTGGAATTTCTTATTTTCTTTAATACTTATTATTTTAAATTTTAATTTATTACAACAATTACTTTCGTAATTAACAAATGGGGATGTAGCTCGAACGGTAAAGCGCTTACTCTGCATTCAAGGGGTACGTGGATCAATACATTGCATTTCCAAATCATTTTTATCCTCACAACACACCAATATATTTTAGGGTGTTTTTAAACTTAATAAGAATATCTTATTTTCTTTCATTTTTATTTATTATTTTTAATTTTTAATTTTTTATATTACAACAGCAACTATCATAACTAACAAATGGGGATGTAGCAAAAACAGAAGGGGGCTCGCTTTGCATGTTACAAGTATGGGGTTCAATAAACCTCATTTCCAAATTATTTTTATCCCGACAAATCAACAATATATTTTAAGGTGTTTTGATCTTTTAAAGAATTTCATATTTTCTTTCATATTCATTTATTATTTTTAATTTTTAATTTTAATTTATTAATACAATTACAATCATAATTAACAAACGGGGGCATAGCTCAAACAGTAGAGCGCTTGCTATGCAAGCATAAGGTACGGGGATGGATAAACCGCATCTCCAAATTGTTTTTATCTTCACAACTGACCAATATATTTTTGTGTGTTTTGTTGTTTTCAGGAAATTCTAATTTTCTATCATTTTTATTTCTTATTTTAAAATGTTTTGGTTTAGTTTATTATAACGATTATTATCATAATGAACAAATGGGTATGTTGCTCAAACATTAGAGCGCTTGCTTTGCATCAAGAGGTACGGGGATCGATACACCGCATTTCCAGATTATTTTTATCCTCACAACTCACCAATATATATGATTATTATTTTTAATTTTTAAGTGTATTTTATTACAACAATTACTATCTTAATTAACAAATGGGGATGTAGCTCAAATGGAAGAGTGCTCACTTACCATGCGAGCGGTACGGGGTTCAATACCCTGCATCTCCAACTTATTGTTATCCTCAGAACACGCTAATATATTTTAGGGTGTTTTGATCTTTTCTGGAATTTATAATTTTCTTTGAATTTTTCTTTTTAATGTCTTACAACATTTATTATTATAATAATAAAAAGGGGATGTAGCTTAAATGATAGAGCGCTCCCTTTGCTTGCGGGAGGTACGGGGTTCGATACCCCACATATCCATATTACTTTTATCCTCATAAGTCATCAATATATTTTAGGGTATTTTGATATTTCTCTTCACAACTCACCAATATGTTTTAAGGTGTTTTGATCTTTTACGCAATTTATTATTTTTTTTCATATACATTTATTATTTTATGTTTTTTTTTGTTTAATTTATTACGACAATTACCATCATAATTAACAAATGGGGATGTAGCTGAAACGGTAGAGTGCCTGCTTTGCTTGCAAGAGGTACGAGGCTCGATACACCGCATTTCCAAATTATTTTTATCCTCATAATTCACCAATATATTTTAGAGTATTTTGATCTTCTCTAGAAATTTCTTCTTTTCTTTCATTTTTATTTTTTATTTTTTTAGGTTTAATTTATTATAATGATTACTATCATAGTTAAGAAATGGGGATGTAGCACAAATGGTAGATTGCTCGCTTTGCTTGTTAGAGGTAAGTGGTTCGATACATGCATTATCCTAATCATTTTGTCCTCACAACTCGCCAATATATTTTATGGTGTTTTGATCTTTTCAGGATCTTCATATTTTCCCTCTTATTCATTTATTATTTTTATATTCTAATTTTAACTTATTACAAAAATTACTATCAGAATTAACGATTGGGGACGTAGCTCAAATAGTAGAGCTCTTGCTTTGCATGCAAGATGTTCGAGGTTCGTTACCCTCCATCTAAATATTATTTTTATACTCTCAACTCACCAATATGTTTTAGGGTGTTTTGATCTTTTGGGGAATTTATTATGTTCTTTTATTTTTATTTGTTTTTCATTATTTATTATTTATTATTTATTATTTTTAATTTATTATAAATATCACTATCATAATTATTTTTATTTTTTTAGGTTTAATTTATTATAATGATTACTATCATAGTTAAGAAATGGGGATGTAGCACAAATGGTAGATTGCTCGCTTTGCTTGTTAGAGGTAAGTGGTTCGATACATGCATTATCCTAATCATTTTGTCCTCACAACTCGCCAATATATTTTATGGTGTTTTGATCTTTTCAGGATCTTCATATTTTCCCTCTTATTCATTTATTATTTTTATATTCTAATTTTAACTTATTACAAAAATTACTATCAGAATTAACGATTGGGGACGTAGCTCAAATAGTAGAGCTCTTGCTTTGCATGCAAGATGTTCGAGGTTCGTTACCCTCCATCTAAATATTATTTTTATACTCTCAACTCACCAATATGTTTTAGGGTGTTTTGATCTTTTGGGGAATTTATTATGTTCTTTTATTTTTATTTGTTTTTCATTATTTATTATTTATTATTTATTATTTTTAATTTATTATAAATATCACTATCATAATTAACAATATATTTTTATCCTCCCAACTCACCAATATATTTTAGAGTGTTTTGATCTTCTTAAGAATTTCTTATTTTCTTCGATTTTTCTTTATTATATTTAATATTTTAGTTTTAATTTATTATAACAATTAGTATCATAATTAACAAATGGGGAAGTAGCTTAAATGGTAGAGTGCTTGTTTTGCATGCGAGAGGTATGGGTTTCGGTACACCGCATCTCCAAATAATTTTTATCCTCACAAATGAACAATATGTTTTAGGGTGATTTGATATTTTTGGGAATTTCTTATTTTCTTTCATTTTTATTTATTATTTTGAATTTATCAAATTTTAATATACTACAACAATTACTATCTCAATTAACAAATGCGGATGTAGCTGAAATGGTAGAGCGCTCGCTTAGCATGCGAGATGTACGAGCTTCAACACCCCGCATCTCTAAAATATTTTTACCTCACAACTCAGCAATAAAATTTTGGGTGTTTTAATAATTTTCAAGAATTTCTTATTTTCTTTCATATTTATTTATTATTTTTAATTTTTAATTTTATTGTATTGCAACAATTATTATCATAGATAACAATTGGGTATGTATCACAAACCGTAGAGTGCCCGCTTTGCATGTTAATTGTATGGGGTTCGATACCCCATATTTCTAAATTATTTTTATCCTCACAACACATCAATATACTTCTGGGTGTTTTGACCTTTTCAAGAATTTCTTATTTTCTTTCATATGTATTTACTATTTTTTACTTATTGCAACAATTACTCTCATTATTAACATATGGGGATTTAGCTCAAACGGTAGAATGCTTGCTATGCATGCGAGAGGTACAACAACCGATACTCCGCATCTCCAAATTGTTTTTATCTTCACAATTCACCAATATATGTTAAGGTGTGTTGAACTTTTCTGGAATTTCTTATTTTCTTTAATATTATTTTATTATTTATTATTTTTAATTTTAATTTATTACAACAATTACTTTCGTAATTAACAACTGGGGGTGTAGCACAAATGGTAGATTGCTCGCTTTGCTTGTTAGAGGTACGTGGTTCGGTACATGCATTTCCAAATCATTTTTGTCCTCACAACTCGCCAATATATTTTATGGTGTTTTGATTTTTTCTGGAATTTCTTATTTTCTCTGTTATTCATTAATTATTTTTAATTTCTAATTTTATCTTTTTACAAAAATTACTATCATAATTAACGATTCGGGATGTAGCCCAAATAGTAGAGCTCTTGCTTTGCATGCAAGAGGTTCGAGGTTCGTTACCCCCCATCTGAAAATTATTTTTCTACTCTTAACTCACCAATATGCTTTAGGGTGTTTTGATCTTTTGGGGAATTTATTATTTTCTTTTATTTTTATTTGTTATTTATTGTTTTTAAAATTTTAATTTTAATTTATTTTAAATATCACTATCATAATTAAGGAATGGGGACGTAGCTCATATAGTAGCCTGCTCGCTTTGCATGCGAGAGATTCGATCTTCGATACCCCGCATCTCAAAGTTATTTTTATTCTCCCAACTCACCAATATATTTTAGAGTGTTTTGATCTTCTTAAGAATTTCTTATTTCCTTTGATTCTTCTTTATTAATTTTAAATTTTTTGGTTTAATTTATTATAACAGTTACTATCATAATTAACAAATGGGGAAGTATCTTAAATGGTAGAGCACTTGTTTTGCATGCGAGAGGTATGGGTTTCGGTACACCGCATCTCCAAATTATTTTTATCTTCACAAATTAACAATATATTTTAGGGTGACTTGATATTTTCATGAATTTCTTATTTTCTTTCATTTTTATTTATTATTTTGAATTTATCAAATTTTATTATATTACAACAATTACTATCTTAATTAACAAATGGGGATGTAGCTGAAATGGTAGAGTGCTCGCTTAGCATGCGAGATGTACGAGCTTCAATACCCCACATCTCTAAAATATTTTTACCTAACAACTCAGCAATAAAATTTAGGGTGTTTTAATAATTTTCAAGAATTTCTTATTTTCTTTTATATTTATTTATTATTTTTAATTTTATTGTATTGCAAAAATTATTAGCATAGATAACAAATGGGTTTGTAGCACAAACCGTAAAGTGCCCACTTTGCATGTTAATGGTACGGGGTTCGATACCCCACATTTCTAAATTATTTTTATCCTCACAACACATCAATATATTTCAGGGTGTTTTTACCTTTCAAGAATTTCTAATTTTCTTTCATATGTATTTACTATTTTTTTTTACTTATTACAACAATTACTCTCATTATTATCAAATGGGGATGTAGCTCAAACGGTAGAACGCATGCTATGCATGCGAGAGGTAAAACAACCGATACTCGGGGTTCGATAAACCGCATTTCCAAATTATTTTTATCCTAACAACTCACCAATATATTTTAAGGTGTTTTGATCTTTTAAAGGATTTATTATTTTCTTTCATATTCATTTATTATTTTTAATTTTTAATTTAAATTTATGAATACAATTACAATCATAATTAACAAACGCGGGCATAGCTCAAACGATACAGCACTTGCTTTGCAAGCAAGAGGTACGGAGATGGATAAACCGCATCTCCAAATTGTTTTTATCTTCACAACTGACCAATATATTTTAGGTCGTTTTGATGTTTTCAGGAAATTCTAAATTTCTATCATTTTTATTTCTTATTTAAAAATTTTTTGGTTTAGTTTATTATAACGATTATTATCATAATGAACAAATGGGGATGTTGCTCAAATGTTAGAGCACTTGCTTTGCGTCAAGAGGTACGGGGATCGATACACCGCATTTCCAGATTATTTTTATCCTCAAAACTCACCAATATATATGATTATTGTTTTTTATTTTTTAGTGTCTTTTATTACAACAATTACTATCTTAATTAACAGATGGGGATGTAGCTCAAATGGAAGAGTGCTCACTTACTATGCGAGCGGTACGGGGTTCGATACCCTGCATCTCCAACTTATTGTTATCCTCAGAACACGCTAATATATTTTAGGGTGTTTTGATCTTTTCTGGAATTTTTAATTTTCTTTGATTTTTATTTGTTCTTTTTAATGTCTTACAACATTTACTATTATAATAATAAAATGGGGATGTAGCTTAAATGGTAGAGCACTCCCTTTGCATGCAAGATGTACGGTGTTTGATACCCCGCATATCCAAATTACTTTTATCCTCATATGTCATCAATATATTTTAGGGTATTTTGATATTTTCAGGTATTTCTTATTTTCTTTCATATTTAACTATTATTTTTAATTTATTACAACAATTTTTATCACAATTAGCAAATGGGCATTTTGCTCAAATGGAGGAATGCGCACTCTACAGGCAAGAGGTACGTGGATCGATACCCCATATCTCTAAATTATTTTTATCTTCACAACTCACCAATATGCTTTAAGGTGTTTTGATCTTTTCCGGAATTTATTATTTTTTTCATATACATTTATTATTTTAATTTTTTTTTGGTTTAATTTATTACAAGAATTACCATCATAATTAACAAATGGGGACGTAGCTGAAACGGTAGAGTGGTTGCTTTGCTTGCAAGAGGTACGAGGCACGATACACCGCATTTCCAAATTATTTTTATCCTCACAATTCACCAATATATTTTAGAGTATTTGGATCTTCTCTAGAAATTTCTTCTTTTCCTTCATTTTTATTTTTTATTTTTTTAGGTTTACTTTATTATAACGATTACTATCATAGTTAAGAAATGGGGATGTAGCACAAATGCTAGATTGCTCGCTTTGCTTGTTAGAGGTACGTGGTTCGATACATGCATTATCCAAATCATTTTTGTCCTCACAACTCGCCAATAAATTTTATGGTGTTTTGATATTTTTTGGAATTTCTTATTTTCTCTCTTATTCATTTATTATTTTTAATTTCTAATTTTAACTTATTACAAAAATTACTATCATGATTAATGATTGGGGACGTAGCTCAAATAGTAGAGCTCTTGCTTTGCATG
Source organism: Nelumbo lutea (assembly GCF_056320005.1). NCBI lineage: Eukaryota > Viridiplantae > Streptophyta > Magnoliopsida > Proteales > Nelumbonaceae > Nelumbo > Nelumbo lutea. The sequence continues at coordinate 110,679,936 of NC_142685.1, read as the reverse complement.
CAAGATGTTCGAGGTTCGTTACCCTCCATCTGAAAATTATTTTTATATTCTCAACTCACCAATATGTTTTAGTGTGTTTTGATCTTTTGGGGAATTTATTATTTTCTTTTATTTTTATATGTTATTTATTATTTATTATTTATTATAAATATCACTGTCATAATTAAGTAATGGGGACGTAGCTCATATAGTAGATTGCTCGCGCATGCGAGAGTTTCGATCTTCGATACCTCGCTCATCAAAGTTATTTTTATCCTCGCAACTCACCAATATATTTTAGAGTGTCTTGATCTTCTTAAGAATTTCTTATTTTCTTTGATTTTTCTTTATTTTTTTTAATATTTTAGTTTTAAATTATTATAACAGCTACTATCATAATTAACAAATGGGGAAGTAGCTTAAATGGTAGAGCGCTTGTTTTGCATGCGAGAGGTATGGGTTTCGGTACACCGCATCTCCAAATAATTTTTATCCTCACAAATGAACAATATGTTTTAGGGTGATTTGATGTTTTTAGAAATTTCTTATTTTCTTTCATTTTTATTTATTATTTTGAATTTATCAAATTTTAATATATTACAACAATTACTATCTCAATTAACAAATGGGGATGTAGCTGAAATGGTAGAGCGCTCGCTTAGCATGCGAGATGTACCAGCTTCAATACCCCACATCTCTAAAATATTTTTACCTTACAACTCAGCAATAAAATTTAAGGTGTTTTAATAATTTTCAAGAATTTCTTATTTTCTTTTATATTTATTTTTAATTTTTAATTTTATTGTATTGTAACAAATATTATCATAGATAACAAATGGGTTTGTAGCACAAACCGAAGAGTGCCCGCTTTGCATGTTAATGGTACGGGGTTCGATACCCCACATTTCTAATTTATTTTTATCCTCACAACACATCAATATATTTTAGGGTGTTTTGACCTTTTCAAGAATTTCTTATTTTTTTCATATGTATTCACTATTTTTTTACTTATTGCAACAATTACTCTCATTATTAACAAATGGGAATGTAGCTCAAATGGTAGAATGCTTGCTATGCATGCGAGAGGTACAGCAACCGATACTCCGCATCTCCAAATTGTTTTTATCTTCACAATTCACCAATATATGTTACGGTGTGTTGAACTTTTCTGGAATTTCTTATTTTCTTTAATATTTATTTATTATCTTTAATTTTAATTTATTACCACAATTACTTTCGTAATTAACAACTGGGGATGTAGCTCGAACGGTAAAGCGCTTACTTTGCACTCAAGGGGTTCGTAGATCGATAAATTGCATTTCCAAATTATTTTTATCCTCACAACTCACCAATATATTTTAGGGTGTTTTTAAACTTTACAAGAATATCTTATTTTCTTTCATTTTTATTTATTATTTTTAATTTTTAATTTTTTGTATTACAACAGCAACTATCAAAACTAACAAATGGGGATGTAGCAAAAACAGAAGAGGGCATGCTTTGCATGTTAGAAGTATGGGGTTCGATAAACCACATTTCCAAATTATTTTTATCCTAACAACTCACCAATATATTTTAAGGTGTTTTGATCTTTTAAAGAATTTCTTATTTTCTTTCATATTCATTTAATATTTTTAATTTTTAATTTTAATTTATTTATACAATTACAATCATAATTAACAAACGGGGGCATAGCTCAAACGGTAGAGCGCTTGCTTTGCAAGCAAGAGGTAGGGGGATGGATAAACCGCATCTCCAAATTGTTTTTATCTTCACAACTGACCAATATATTTTTGGGTGTTTTGATGTTTTCAGGAAATTCTAATTTTCTATCATTTTTATTTCTTATTTTAAATTTTTTTTGGTTTAGTTTATTATAACGATTATTATCATAATGAACAAATGGGGATTTTGCTCTAACGTTAGAGCGCTTGCTTTGCATCAAGAGGTACGGGGATCGATACACTGCATTTCCAGATTATTTTTATCCTCCCAACTCACCACTATATATGATTATTATTTTTAATTTTTAAGTGTCTTTTATTACAACAATTACTATCTTAATTAACAAATGGGGATGAAGCTCAAATGGAAGTGCTCACATACTCTGCGAGCGGTACGGGGTTCGATACCCTGCATCCCCAACTTATTGTTATCCTCAGAACTCGCTAATATATTTTAGGGGTTTTGATCTTTACTGGAATTTTTAATTTTCTTTGATTTTTATTTGTTCTTTTTAATGTCTTACAACATTTACTATTATAATAATCAAATGGGGATGTAGCCCAAATGGTAGAGCACTCCCTTTTCATGCGAGAGGTACGGGGTTCGATACCCCGCATATCCAAATTACTTTTATCCACATAAGTCATCAATATATTTTATGGTATTTTGATATTTTCAGGCATTTCTTATTTTCTTTCATATTTAATTATTATTTTTAATTTATTACAACAATTTTTATCACCATTAGCAAATGGTTATTTTGTTCAAATGGAGGAATGCTTGCTCTACATGCAAGAGGTACGTGGATCGATACCCCATATCTCTAAATTATTTTTATCTTCACAACTCACCAATATGCTTTAAGGTGTTTTGATCTTTTCCGGAATTTATTATTTTTTTTCATATACATTTATTATTTTAATTATTTTTTGGTTTAATTTATTACAAGAATTACCATCATAATTAACAAATGGGGACGTAGCTGAAACGGTAGAGTGCTTGCCTTGTTTGCAAGAGGTACGAGGCTCGATATACCGCATTTCCATATTATTTTTATCCTCACAATTCACCAATATATTTTAGAGTATTTTGATCTTCTCTAGAAATTTCCTCTTTTCCTTCATTTTTATTTTTTATTTTTTATTTTTTTAGGTTTACTTTATTATAACGATTACTATCATAGTTAAGAAATGGGGATGTAGCACAAATGGTAGATTGCTCGCTTTGCTTGTTAGAGGTACGTGGTTCGATACATGCATTATCCAAATCATTTTTGTCCTCACAACTCGCCAATATATTTTATGGTGTTTTGATATTTTCAGGAATTTCTTATTTTCTCTCTTATTCATTTATTATTTTTAATTTCTAATTTTAACTTATTACAAAAATTACTATCATAATTAACGATTGGGGACGTAGCTCAAATAGTAGAGCTCTTGCTTTGCATGCAAGATGTTCGAGGTTCGTTACCCTCCATCTGAAAATTATTTTTATACTCTCAACTCACCAATTTGTTTTAGGGTGTTTTGATCTTTTCGGGAATTTATTATTTTCTTTTACTTTTATTTGTTATTTATTATTTATTATTTATTACTTATTATTTATTATAAATATCACTGTCATAATTAAGTAATGGGGACGTGGCTCATATAATAGATTGCTCGTGCATGCGAGAGTTTCGATCTTCGATACCTCGCACATCAAAGTTATTTTTATCCTCGCAACTAACCAATATATTTTAGAGTGTTTTGATTTTCTTAAGAATTTCTTATTTTCTTTGATTTTTCTTTATTATTTTTAATATTTTAGTTTTAAATTATTATAACAGCTACTATCATAATTAACAAATGGGGAAGTAGCTTAAATGGTAGAGCGCTTGTTTTGCATGCGAGAGGTATGGGTTTCGGTACACCGCATCTCCAAATAATTTTTATCCTCACAAATGAACAATATGTTTTAGGGTGATTTGATGTTTTTAGAAATTTCTTATTTTCTTTCATTTTTATTTATTATTTTGAATTTATCAAATTTTAATATATTACAACAATTACTATCTCAATTAACAAATGGGGATGTAGCTGAAATGGTAGAGCGCTCGCTTAGCATGCGAGATGTACCAGCTTCAATACCCCACATCTCTAAAATATTTTTACCTTACAACTCAGCAATAAAATTTAAGGTGTTTTAATAATTTTCAAGAATTTCTTATTTTCTTTTATATTTATTTTTAATTTTTAATTTTATTGTATTGTAACAAATATTATCATAGATAACAAATGGGTTTGTAGCACAAACCGAAGAGTGCCCGCTTTGCATGTTAATGGTACGGGGTTCGATACCCCACATTTCTAATTTATTTTTATCCTCACAACACATCAATATATTTTAGGGTGTTTTGACCTTTTCAAGAATTTCTTATTTTTTTCATATGTATTCACTATTTTTTTACTTATTGCAACAATTACTCTCATTATTAACAAATGGGAATGTAGCTCAAATGGTAGAATGCTTGCTATGCATGCGAGAGGTACAGCAACCGATACTCCGCATCTCCAAATTGTTTTTATCTTCACAATTCACCAATATATGTTACGGTGTGTTGAACTTTTCTGGAATTTCTTATTTTCTTTAATATTTATTTATTATCTTTAATTTTAATTTATTACCACAATTACTTTCGTAATTAACAACTGGGGATGTAGCTCGAACGGTAAAGCGCTTACTTTGCATTCAAGGGGTATGTGGATCGATACATTGCATTTCCAAATTATTTTTATCCTCACAACACACCAATATATTTTAGGGTGCTTTTAAATTTTATTAGAATATCTTATTTTCTTTCGTTTTTATTTATTATTTTTAATTTTTAATTTTTTGTATTACAACAGCAACTATCATAACTAACAAATGGGGATGTAACAAAAACAGAAGAGGGCTCGCTTTGCATGTTAGAAGTATGGGGTTCGATAAACCGCATTTCCAAATTATTTTTATCCTAACAATTCACCAATATATTTTAAGGTGTTTTGATCTTTTAAAGAATTTCTTATTTTCTTTCATATTCATTTATTATTTTTAATTTTTAATTTTAATTTATGAATACAATTACAATCATAATTAACAAACGGGGGCATAGCTCAAATGGTACAGCACTTGCTTTGCAAGCAAGAGGTACGGGGATGGATAAACCGCATCTCCAAATTGTTTTTATCTTCCCAAGTGACCAATATATTTTAGGGTGTTTTGATGTTTTTAGGAAATTCTAAATTTCTATCATTTTTATTTATTATTTTAAAATTTTTTGGTTTTGTTTATTATAACGATTATTATCATAATGAACAAATGGGGATGTTGCTCAAATGTTAGAGCACTTGCTTTGCGTCAAGAGGTACGGGGATCGATACACCGCATTTCCAGATTATTTTTATCCTCACAACTCACCAATATATATGATTATTATTTTTAATTTTTAAGTGTCTTTTATTACAACAATTACTATCTTAATTAACAAATGGGGATGTAGCTCAAATGGAAGTGCTCACATACTCTGCGAGCGGTACGGGGTTCGATACCCTGCATCTCCAACTTATTGTTATCCTCAGAACACGCTAATATATTTTAGGGTGTTTTGATCTTTTCTGGAATTTTTAATTTTCTTTGATTTTTATTTATTCTTTTTAATGTCTTACAACATTTACTATTATAATAATAAAATGGGGATGTAGCTTAAATGGTAGAGAGCTCCCTTTGCATGCAAGATGTACGGTGTTTGATACCCCGCATATCCAAATTACTTTTATCCTCATATGTCATCAATATATTTTAGGGTATTTTGATATTTTCAGGCATTTCTTATTTTCTTTAATATTTAACTATTATTTTTAATTTATAACAACAATTTTTATCACAATTAGCAAATGGGAATTTTGTTGAAATGGAGGAATGCGCACTCTACATGCAAGAGGTACGTGGATCGATACCCCATATCTCTAAATTATTTTTATCTTCACAACTCACCATTATGTTTTAAGGTGTTTTGATATTTTCCTCAATTTATTATTTTTTTTCATATACATTTATTATTTTAAGTTTTTTTTGGTTTAATTTATTACGACAATTACCATCATAATTAACAAATGGGGACATAGCTGAAACGGTAGATTACCTACTTTGCTTGCAAGAGGTACGAGGCTCGATACACCGCATTTCCAAATTATTTTTATCCTCACAAGTCACCAATATATTTTAGAGTATTTTGATCTTCTCTAGAAATTTGTTCTTTTCTCTCATTTTTATTTTTTATTTTTTTTAGGTTTAATTTATTATAACGATTACTATCATAGTTAAGAAATGGGGATGTAGCACAAATGCTAGATTGCTCGCTTTGCTTGTTGGAGGTAAGTGGTTCGATACATGCATTATCCAAATCATTTTTGTCCTCACAACTCGCCAATAAATTTTATGGTGTTTTGATCTTTTCAGGACCTTCATATTTTCCCTCTTATTCATTTATTATTTTTATATTCTAATTTTAACTTATTACAAAAATTACTATCAGAATTAATGATTGGGGACGTAGCTCAAATAGTAGAGCTCTTGCTTTGCATGCAAGATGTTCGAGGTTTGTTACCCTCCATCTGAAAATTATTTTTATACTCTCAACTCACCAATATGTTTTAGGGTGTTTTGATCTTTTGGGAAATTTATTATGTTTTTTTATTTATATTTGTTATTTATTATTTCATATTTTTTAATTTTAATTTATTATAAATATCACTATCATAATTAAGTAATGGGGACGTAGCTCATATAGTAGATTGCTCGCTTTGCATGTGAGAGTTTCGATCTTCGATACCTCGCATGTCTAAGTTATTTTTTTCCTCCCAACTCACCAATATATTTTAGAGTGCTTTGATCTTCTTAAGAATTTCTTATTTTCTTTGATTTTTCTTTATTATTTTTAATATTTTAGTTTTAATTTATTATAACAATTACTATCATAATTAACAAATGGGAAAGTAGCTTAAATGGTAGAGCGCTTGTTTTGCATGCGAGAGGTATGGGTTTCGATACGCCGCATCTCCATATAATTTTTATCCTCACAAATGAACAATATGTTTTAGGGTGATTTGATATTTTTTGGAATTTCTTATTTTCTTTCATTTTTATTTATTATTTCGAACTTATCAAATTTTAATATATTACAACAATTACTATCTCAATTAACAAATGGGGATGTAGCAGAAATGGTAGAACGCTCGCTTAGCATGCGAGATGTACCAGCTTCAATACCCCGCATCTCTAAAATATTTTTACCTCACAACTGAGCAATAAAATTTAGAGGGTTTTAATAATTTTCAAGAATTTCTTATTTTCTTTCATATTTATTTATTATTTTTAATTTTTAATTTTATTGTATTGCAACAATTATTATCATAGATAACAAATGGGTATGTAGCACAAATCGAAGAGTGCCCGCTTTGCATGTTAAGGGTACGGGGTTCGATACCCCACATTTCTAAATTATTTTTATCCTCAAAACACATCAATATATTTCAGGGTGTTTTGACCTTTTCAAAAATTTCTTATTTTCTTTCATATGTATTTACAATTTTTTTACTTATTGCAACAATTACTCTCATTATTAACAAATGGGAATGTTGCTCAAATGGTAGAATGCTTGCTATGCATGCGAGATGTGCAGCAACCGATACTCCGCATCTCCAAATTGTTTTTATCTTCACAATTCACCAATATATGTTAAGGTGTGTTGAACTTTTCTGGAATTTCTTATATTCTTTTATATTTATTTCTTATTTATAATTTATAATTTTAATTTATTACAACAATTACTTTCGTAATTAAGAATTGGGGATGTAGCTCGAACGATAAAGCTCTTACTTTGCATTCAAGGGGTACGTAGATCGATAAATTGCATTTCCAAATTATTTTTATCCTCACAACTCACTAATATATTTTAGAGTGTTTTTAAACTTTACAAGAATATCTTATTTTCTTTCGTTTTTATTTATTATTTTTAATTTTGAATTTTTTGTTTTACAACAGCAACTCTCATAACTAACAAATGGGGATGTAGCAAAAATAGAAGAGGGCACGCTTTGCATGTTAGAAGTATGGGGTTCAATAAACAGCATTTCCAAATTATTTTTGTCCTGACAACTCACCAATATACTTTAAGGTGTTTTGATCTTTTAAACAATTTCTTATTTTCTTTCATATTCATTTATTATTTTTAATTTTTAATTGTAATTTATTAATACAATTACAATCATAATTAACAAACGGGGGCATAGATCAAACGGTAGACCGCTTGCTCAAATGGGGGCAAGTAAGAGGTACGGGGATCGATACACCGCATTTCCAGATTATTTTTATCCTCACTACTCACCAATATATATGATTATTATTTTTAATTTTTAAGTGTCTTTTATTACAACAATTACTATCTTAATTAACAAATGGGGATGTAGCTCAAATGGAAGAGTGCTCACTTACTATGCGAGCGGTACGGGGTTCGATACCCTGCATCTCCAACTTATTGTTATCCTCAGAACACGCTAATATATTTTAGGGTGTTTTGATCTTTTCTGGAATTTTTAATTTTCTTTGATTTTTATTTATTCTTTTTAATGTCTTACAACATTTACTATTATAATAGTAAAATGGGGAGGTAGCTTAAATGGTAGAGCGCTCCCTTTGCATGCATGATGTACGGTGTCTGATAACCCGCATATCCAAATTACTTTTATCCTCATATGTCATCAATATATTTTAGGGTATTTTGATATTTTCAGGCATTTCTTATTTTCTTTAATATTTAACTATTATTTTTAATTTTACAACAATTTTTATCACAATTAGCAAATGGGCATTTTGCTCAAATGGAGGAATGCGCACTCTACATGCAAGAGGTATGTGGATCGATACCACATATCTCTAAATTATTTTTATCTTCACAACTCACCATTATGTTTTAAGGTGTTTTGATCTTTTCCGCAATTTATTATTTTTTTTCATATACATTTATTATTTTAAGTTATTTTTGGTTTAATTTATTACGACAATTACCATCATAATTAACAAATGGGGATGTAGCTGAAACGGTAGAGTGCATGCTTTGGTTGCAAGAGGTACGAGGATCGATACACCGCATTTCCAAATTATTTTAATCCTCACAACTCACCAATATATTTTATTATTATTTTTAATTTTTATGTGTAATTTTTTACGACAATTACTATCTTAATTAACAAATGGGGATGTAGCTCAAATGGAAGAGTGCTCGCTTAGCATGCGAGAGGTACGGGGTTCGATACCCCGCATCTCCAACTTATTGTTATGTTTAGAACTCGCTAATATATTTTAGGGTGTTTTGATATTTTCTGGAATTTTTTATTTCCTTTGATTTTTATTTATTCTTTTTAATGTCTTACAGCATTTATTATTATAATAATCAAATGGGGATGTAGCTCAAATGGTAGAGCGCTCACTTTGCATGCGGGAGGTATGAGGTTCGATACCCCGCATCTCCAAATTACTTTTATCCTCATAAGTCATCAATATATTTTAGGGTATTTTGATATTTTCAGGCATTTCTTATTTTCTTTCATATTTAATTATGAATTTTAATTTATTACAACAATTTTTATCACAATTAGCAAATGGGCATTTTGCTCAAATGGAGGAATGCTCGCTCTACATGCAAGTGGTACGGGGATCAATACCCCATACCACTTTGCTTGTTAGAGGTAGCACAAATGCTAGATTGCTCGCTTTGCTTGTTAGAGGTACGTGGTTCGATACATGCATTTCCAAATCATTTTTGTCCTCACAACTCGCCAATATGTTTTAGGGTGTTTTGATCTTTTCAGGAATTTCTTATTTTCTCTCTTATTCATTTATTATTTTTCATTTCTAATTTTAACTTATTGCAAAAATTACTGTCATAATTAACGATTGGGGTCGTAGCTCAAATAGTAGAGCTCTTGCTTTGCATGCAAGATGTTCGAGGTTCGTTACCCTCCATCTGAAAATTATTTTTATAGACTCAACTCACCAATATGTTTTATGGTGTTTTGATCTTTTGGGAAATTTATTATGTTCTTTTATTTATATTTGTTATTTATTATTTCATATTTTTTAATTTTAATTTATTATAAATATCACTATCATAATTAAGTAATGGGGACGTAGATCATATAGTAGATTGCTCGCTTTGCATGCGAGAGTTTCGATCTTCGATACCTCGCATGTCAAAGTTATTTTTATCCTCCCAACTCACCAATATATTTTAGAGTGCTGTGATCTTCTTAAGAATTTCTTATTTTCTTTGATTTTTCTTTATTATTTTTAATATTTTAGTTTTAATTTATTATAACAATTACTATCATAATTAACAAATCGGGAAGTAGCTTAAATGGTAGAGCGCTTGTTTTGCATGCGAGAGGCATGGGTTTCGGTACGCCGCATCTCCATATAATTTTTATCCTCACAAATGAACAATATGTTTTAGGGTGATTTGATATTTTTTGGAATTTCTTATTTTCTTTCATTTTTATTTATTATTTTGAATTTATCAAATTTTAATATATTACAACAATAACTATCTCAATTAACAAATGGGTATGTAGCTGAAATGGTAGAGCGCTCGCTTAGCATGCGAGATGTACCAGCTTCAAAACCCCGCATCTCTAAAATATTTTTACCTCACAACTCAACAATAAAATTTAGAGTGTTTTAATAATTTTCAAGAATTTCTTATTTTCTTTCATATTTATTTATTATTTTGAATTTTTAACTTTATTGTTGTGCAACAATTTTTATCATAGATAACAAATGGGTATGTAGCACAAACCGAAGAGTGCCCGCTTTGCATGTTAAGGGTACGGGGTTCGATACCCCACATTTCTAAATTATTTTTATCCTCACAACACATCAATATATTTCAGGGTGTTTTGACCTTTTCAAGAATTTCTTATTTTCTTTCATATGTATTTACTATTTTTTTACTTTTTGCAACAATTACTCTCATTATTAACAAATGGGAATGTAGCTCAAATGGTGGAATGCTTGCTATGTATGCGAGAGGTACAGCAACCGATACTCCGCATCTCCAAATTGTTTTTATCTTCACAATTCACCAATATATGTTAAGGTGTGTTGAACTTTTCTGGAATTTCTTATTTTCTTTTATATTTATTTATTATTTATAATTTTAATTTATTACCACAATTACTTTCGTATTTAACAACTGGGGATGTAGCAAAAACAGAAGAGGGCACGCTTTGCATGTTAGAAGTATGGGGTTCAATAAACCGCATTTCCAAATTATTTTTGTCCTGACAACTCACCAATATACTTTAAGGTGTTTTGATCTTTTAAAGAATTTCTTATTTTCTTTCATATTCATTTATTATTTTTAATTTTTAATTGTAATTTATTAATACATTTACAATCATAAATAACAAACGGGGGCATAGATCAAATGGTAGAGCGCTTGCTCAAACGGGGGCAAGTAAGAGGTACGGGGATCGATACACCGCATTTCCAGATTATTTTTTAATTTTTAATTGTAATTTATTAATACAATTACTATCATAATTAACAAACGGGGGCATAAATCAAACGGTAGAGCGCTTGGATAACACGCATATCCAAATTACTTTTATCCTCATATGTCATCAATATATTTTAGGGTATTTTGATATTTTCAGGCATTTCTTATTTTCTTTAATATTTAACTATTATTTTTAATTTATTACAACAATTTTTATCACAATTAGCAAATGGGCATTTTGAAATAATGGAGGAATGCGCACTCTACATGCAAGAGGTACGTGGATCGATACCCCATATCTCTAAATTATTTTTATCTTCACAACTCACCATTATATTTTAAGGTGTTTTGATTTTTCCGCAATTTATTATTTTTTTCATATACATTTATTATTTTAAGTTTTTCAAATGGGGATGTAGCTCAAATGGTAGAGCGCTCGCTTTGCATGCGGGAGGTATGAGGTTCGATACCCCGCATCTCCAAATTACTTTTATCCTCATAAGTCATCAATATATTTTAGGGTATTTTGATATTTTCAGGCATTTCTTAATTTCTTTCATATTTAATTATGAATTTTAATTTATTACAACAATTTTTATCACAATTAGCAAATGGGTATTTTGCTCAAATGGAGGAATGCTCGCTCTACATGCAAGTGGTACGGGGATCGATACCCCATATCTCTAAATTATTTTGATTTTCACAACTCACGAACATGTTTTCAGGTGTTTTGATCTTTTCCAGAATTTATTATTTTTTTTCATATACATTTATTATTTTAAATTTTTTTTGGTTTAATTTATTACAACAATTACCATCATAATTAATAAATGGGGACGTAGCTAAAACGGTAGAGTGCTTGCTTTGCTTGCAAGAGGTACGAGGCTCGATACACCGCATTTCCAAATTATTTTTATCCTCACAATTCACCAATATATTTTAGAGTATTTTGATCTTTTCTAGAAATTTCTTCTTTTCTTTCATTTTTATTTTTTATTTGTTTAGGTTTAATTTATTATAACGATTACTGTCATAGTTAAGAAATGGGAATGTAGCACAAATGGTAGATTGTTCGCTTTGCTTGTTAGAGGTACGTGGTTCGATACATGCATTTCCAAATCATTTTTGTCCTCACAACTCGCCAATAAATTTTATGGTGTTTTGATCTTTTCAGGACCTTCATATTTTCCCTCTTATTCATTTATTATTTTTATATTCTAATTTTAAATTATTACAAAAATTACTATCAGAATTAACGATTGGGGACGTAGCTCAAACAGTAGAGCTCTTGCTTTGCATGCAAGATGTTCGAGGTTCGTTACCCTCCATCTGAAAATTATTTTTATAGTCTCAACTCACCAATATGTTTTAGGGTGTTTTGATCTTTTGGGAAATTTATTATGTTCTTTTATTTATATTTGTTATTTATTATTTCATATTTTTTAATTTTAATTTATTATAAATATCACTATCATAATTAAGTAATGGGGACGTAGCTCATATAGTAGATTGCTCGCTTTGCATGCGAGAGTTTCGATCTTCGATACCTCGCATGTCAAAGTTATTTTTATCCTCCCAACTCACCAATATATTTTAGAGTATTGTGATCTTCTTAAGAATTTCTTATTTTCTTTGATTTTTCTTTATTATTTTTAATATTTTAGTTTTAATTTATTATAACAATTACTATCATAATTAACAAATCGGGAAGTAGCTTAAATGGTAGAGCGCTTGTTTTGCATACGAGAGTTATGGGTTTCGGTACGCCGCATCTCCATATAATTTTTATCCTCACAAATGAACAATATGTTTTAGGGTGATTTGATATTTTTTGGAATTTCTTATTTTCTTTCATTTTTATTTATTATTTTGAACTTATCAAATTTTAATATATTACAACAATAACTATCTCAATTAACAAATGGGGATGTAGCTGAAATGGTAGAGCGCTCGCTTAGCATGCGAGATGTACCAGCTTCAATACCCCGCATCTCTAAAATATTTTTACCTCACAACTCAACAATAAAATTTAGAGTGTTTTAATAATTTTCAAGAATTTCTTATTTTCTTTCATATTTATTTATTATTTTTAATTTTTAATTTTATTGTATTGCAACAATTATTATCATAGATAACAAATGGGTATGTAGCACAAACCGAAGAGTTCCCGCTTTGCATGTTAAGGGTACGGGGTTCGATACCCCACATTTCTAAATTATTTTTATCCTCACAACACATCAATATATTTCAGGGTGTTTTGACCTTTTCAAGAATTTCTTATTTTCTTTCATATGTATTTACTATTTTTTTACTTATTGCAACAATTACTCTCATTATTAACAAATGGGAATGTAGCTCAAATGGTAGAATGCTTGCTATGCATGCGAGAGGTACAGCAACCGATACTCCGCATCTCCAAATTGTTTTTATCTTCACAATTCACCAATATATGTTAAGGTGTGTTGAACTTTTCTGGAATTTCTTATTTTCTTTTATATTTATTTATTATTTATAATTTTTAATTTTAATTTATTACAGCAATTACTTTCGCAATTAAGAATTGGGGATGTAGCTCGAACGGTAAAGCGCTTACTTTGCATTCAAGGGGTACGTAGATCGATAAATTGCATTTCCAAATTATTTTTATCCTCACAACTCACCAATATATTTTAGGGTGTTTTTAAACTTTACAACAATATCTTATTTTCTTTCATTTTTATTTATTATTTTTAATTTTTAATTTTTTGTTTTACAACAGCAACTATCATAACTAACAAATGGGGATGTAGCAAAAACAGAAGAGGGCATGCTTTGCATGTTAGAAGTATGGGGTTCGATAAACCACATTTCCAAATTATTTTTACCCTAACAACTCACCAATATATTTTAAGGTGTTTTGATCTTTTAAAGAATTTCTTATTTTCTTTCATATTCATTTAATATTTTTAATTTTTAATTTTAATTTATTTATACAATTACAATCATAATTAACAAACGGGGGCATAGCTCAAATGGTAGAGCGCTTGCTTTGCAAGCAAGAGGTAGGGGGATGGATAAACCGCATCTCCAAATTGTTTTTACCTTCACAACTGACCAATATATTTTTGGGTGTTTTGATGTTTTCAGGAAATTCTATTTTTCTATCATTTTTATTTCTTATTTTAAATTTTTTTGTTTATTTTATTATAACGATTATTATCATAATGAACAAATGGGGATGTTGCTCTAACGTTAGAGCGCTTGCTTTGCATCAAGAGGTACGGGGATCGATACACTGCATTTCCATATTATTTTCAAGAATTTCTTATTTTCTTTCATATTTATTTATTATTTTTAATTTTTAATTTTATTGTATTGCAACGATTATAATCATAAATAACAAATGGGTATGTAGCACAATCCGTAGAGTGCCCACTTTGCATGTTAATGGTACGGGGTTCGATACCCCGCATTTCCAAATTATTTTTATCCCCACAACTCACCAATATATTTTAGGGTGTTCTTAAACTATACAAGAATATCTTATTCTTTTCGTTGTTATTTATTATCTTTAATTTTTAATTTTTTGTATTACAACAGCGACTATCATAACTAACAAATGGGGATGTAGCAAAAACAGAAGAGGGCTCGCTTTGCATGTTAGAAGTATTGGGTTCGATAAACCGCATTTCCAAATTATTTTTATCCTGAAAACTCAACAATATATTTTAAGGTGTTTTGATCTTTTTAGGAATTTCTTATTTTCTTTCATATTCATTTATTATTTTTAATTTTTCATTTTGATTTATTAATACAATTACAATCATAATTAACAAACGGGGGCCTAGCTCAAACGGTAGAACACTTGCTTTGCCAACAAGAGGTACGGGGATGGATAAACCGCATCTCCAAATTGTTTTTATCTTCCCAACTGACCAATATATTTTAGGGTGTTTTGATGTTTTCAGGAAATTCTAATTTTCTATCATTTTTGTTTCTTATTTTAAAATTTTTGGGTTTAGTTTCTTATAACGATTATTATCATAATGAACAAATGGGGATTATGCTCAAACGTTAGAGCGCTTGCTTTGCATGCAAGAGGTAGGGGGATCAATACACCGCATTTCCAAATTATTTTTATCCTCGCAACTCACCAATATATTTGGTTATTATTTTTAATTTTTAAGTGTAATTTATTACAACAATTACTATCTTAATTAACAAATGGGGATGTAGCTCAAATGGAAGATTGCTCGCTTAGCATGCGAGAGGTACATGGTTCAATACCCCGCATCTCCAACTTATTGTTATCCTTAGAACTCGCACATATATTTTAGGGTGTTTTGATATTTTCTGGAATTTTTTATTTTCTTTGATTTTTATTTATTCTTTTTAATGTTTTACAACATTTACTATTATAATAATCGAATGGGGATGTAGCTCAAATGGTAGAGCGCTTGCTTTGCATGCGAGAGGTAAGTGATTCGATACCCCGCATCTCCAAATTACTTTTATTCTCATAAGCCATCAATATATTTTGGAGTATTTTGATGTTTTCAGGCATTTCTTATTTTCTTTCATATTTAATTATTATTTTTAATTTATTACAACAATTTTTATCACAATTAGCAAATGGGCATTTTGCTCAAATGGAGGAGTGCTCGCTCTACATGCAAGAGGTACGGGGATTGATACCCCATATCTTTACCGGAATTTATTAATTTTTCATATACATTTATTATTTTATTTTTTTTTGGTTTAATTTATTTAAACAATTACCATCATAATTAACAAATGGGGATGTAGCTGAAATGGTAGAGTGCTTGCTTTGCTTGCCAGAGGTATGAGGCTCGATACACCGCATTTCTAAATTATTTTTATCCTCACAATTCACCAATATTTTTTAGAGTATTTTCATCTTTTCTGTAAATTTTTTCTTTTCTTTCATTTTTATTTTTAATTTTTTTAGTTTTAATTTATTATAACGATTACTATTGTAGTTAAGAAATGTGGATGTAGAACAAATGGTAGATTGCTCGCATTGCTTGTTAGAGGTATGTGGTTCGATACATGCATTTCCAATTCATTTTTCTCCTCACAACTAGCCAATATATTTTATGGTGTTTCGATCTTTCTAGAAATTTCTTATTTTCTTTCTTATTCATTTATTATTTTTAATTTCTAATTTTAACTTATTACAAAAGTTACTATCATAATTAACGATTGTGGACGTACCTCCAATAGTAGAGCTCTTGCTTTGCATGCAAGATGTTCGAGGTTCGTTACCCACCATTTGAAATTTATTTTTATACTCTCTACTCAACAATAAAATATCACTATCATAATTAAGGAATGGGGACGCTGCTCATATAGTAGACTGCTCGCTTTGCATGCAAGAGTTTTGATCAATGATACCCCGCATCTCAAAGTTATTTTTATCCTCCCAACTCACCAATATATTTTGGAGTTGCTTAAATGGTAGATCACTTGTTTTGCATGTGAGAGGTATGGCTTTCGGTATACCGCATCTCCAAATTCTTTTTATCTTCACAATTCACCAATATATGTTAAGGTGTGTTGAACTTTTCTGGAATTTCTTATTTTCTTTAATATTTATTTAATATTTTCAATTTTAATTTTAATTTATTACATCAATTACTTTCGTAATTAACAGCTGGGGATTTAACTCGAACGGTAAAGCGCTTACTTTGCATCCAAGGGGTACGTGGATCGATACATTGCATTTCCAAATTATTTTTATCCCCACAACTCACCAATATTATTTTTAATTTTTAATTTTTTGTATTACAACAGCAACTATCATAACTAACAAATGGGGATGTAGCAAAAACAGAAGAGGGCTCGCTTTGCATGTTAGAAGTATGGGGTTCGATAAACCGCATTTCCAAATTATTTTTATCTTGACAACCCACCAATATATTTTAAGGTCTTTTGATCTTTTTAAGAATTTCTTATTTTCTTTCATATTCATTTATTATTTTTAAATTTTCATTTTGATTTATTAATACAATTACAATCATAATTAACAAACGGGGGCGTAGCTCAAATGGTAGACAGCCTGCTTTGCCAAGAAGAGGTACGGGGATGGATAAACCGCATCTCCAAATTGTTTTTATCTTCACAACAAACCAATATATTTTAAGGTGTTTTGATGTTTTCAGGAAATTTTAATTTTCTATCATTTTTATTTCTTATTTTAAAATTTTTTGGTTTAGTTTATTATAACGATTATTATCATAATGAACAAATGGGGATTATGCTCAAATGTTAGAGCGCTTGCTTTGCATGCAAGAGGTAGGGGGATGAATACACCGCATTTCCAAATTATTTTTATCCTCACAAATCAAGAGAATGTTTTATTATTATTTTTAATTTTTAAGTGTAATTTATTACAACAATTACTATCTTAATTAACAAATGGGGATGTAGCTCAAATGGAAGAGTGCTCGCTTAGCATGCGAGAGGTACGTGGTTCGATACCCTGCATCTCCAACTTATTGTTATCCTTAGAACTCGCTAATATATTTTTTGGTGTTTTGATATTTTCTGGAATTTTTTATTTTCTTTGATTTTTATTCATTCTTTTTAATGTTTTACAACATTTACTATTATAATAATGAAATGGGGATGTAGCTCAAATGGTAGAGCGCTCGCTTTGCATGCGAGAGGTAAGGGATTCGATACCCCGCATCTCCAAATTACTTTTATTCTCATAAGCCATCAATTTATTTTGGAGTATTTTGATGTTTTCAGGCATTTCTTATTTTATTTCATATTTAATTATTATTTTTAATTTATTACAACAATTTTTATCACAATTAGCAAATGGGCATTTTGCTCAAATGGAGGAGTGCTCGCTCTACATGCAAGAGGTACGGGGATCGATACCCCATATCTCTAAATTATTTTTATCTTCACAACTCACCAATATGTTTTAAGGTGTTTTGATCTTTTCCGGAATTTATTATTATTTTTCATATACATTTATTATTTTAATTTTTTTTTGGTTTAATTTATTTCAACAATTACCATCATAATTAACAAATGGGGGCGTAGCTAAAACGGTAGAGTGCTTGCTTTGATTGCAAGAGGTATGAGTAAATTATTTTTATCCTCACAATTCACCAATATATTTTAGAGTATTTTCATCTTTACTGGAAATTTCTTCTTTTCTTTCATTTTTATTTTTTATTTTTTTAGCTTTAATTTATTATAACGATTACTATCGTAGTTAAGAAACGGGGATGTAGAACAAATGGTAGATTGCTCGCTTTGCTTGTTAGAGGTACATGGTTCAATACATGCATTTCCAAATCATTTTTGTTCTCACAACTCACCAATATATTTTATGGTGTTTGGATCTTTCCAGGAATTTCTTATTTTCTTTCTTATTCATTTATTATTTTTAATTTCTAATTTTAACTTATTACAAAAATTAGTATCATAATTAACGATTGGGGACGTAGCTCAAACAGTAGAGCTCTTGCTTTGCATGCAAGATGTTCGAGGTTCGTTACCCCCCATTTGAAAATTATTTTTATACTCTCTACTCACCAATATGTTTTAGGGTGTTTTGATCTTTTGGGGAATTTATTATTTTCTTTCATTTTTATTTGTTATTTATTATTTATTATTTTTTAATTTTAATTTATTATAAATATCACTGTCATAATTAAGAAATGGGGACGCTGCTCATATAGTAGACTGCTCGCTTTGCATGCGAGAGTTTCGATCTATGATACCCCGCATCTCAAAGTTATTTTTATCCTCCCAACTCACCAATATATTTTGGAGTGTTTTGATCTTCTTAAGAATTTCTTATTTTCTTCGAGTTTTCTTTATTATTTTTAATTTTTTAGTTTTAATTTATTATAACAGTTACTATCATAATTAACAAATGAGGAAGTTGCTTAAATGGTAGATCGCTTGTTTTGCATGCGAGAGGTATGGCTTTCGGTATACCGCATCTCCAAATTATTTTTATCCTCACAAATGAACAATATGTTTTAGGGTGATTTGATATTTTCAGGAATTTCCTATTTTCTTTCATTTATATTTATTATTTTGAATTTATCAAATTTTAATATTTTACCACAATTACTATCTTAATTAACAAATGGGGATGTAGCTGAAATGGTAGAGTGCTCGCTTAGCATGCGAGATGTACGAGCTTCAATACCCCGCATCTCTAAAATATTTTTACCTCACAACTCAGCAATAATATTTAGGGTGTTTTAATAATTTACAAGAATTTCTTATTTTCTTTCATATTTATTTATTATTTTTAATTTTTAATTTTATTGTATTGCAACAATTATTATCATAGATAACAAATGGGTAGGCGGCACAAACCGTAGAGTGCCCGCTTTGGATGTTAACGGTATGGGGTTCGATACCCCGCATTTCTAAATTATTTTTATCCTCATAAGACATCAATATTTTAGGGTGTTTTGACCTTTTCAGGAATTTCTTATTTTCTTTCATATGTATTTAGTATTTTTTTACTTATTACAACAATTACTCTCATTTTTAACAAATGGGGATGTAGCTCAAATGGTAGAATGCTTGCTATGCATGCGAGAGGTACAGCAACTGATACTCGCATCTCCAAATTGTTTTTATCTTCAAAATTCACCAATATATGTTAAGGTGTGTTGAACTTTTCTGGAATTTATTATTTTCTTTAATGTTTTTAATTTTTATTTTAATTTATTACATCAATTACTTTCGTAATTAACAGCTGGGGATTTAATCGAACGGTAAAGCGCTTACTTTGCATCCAAGGGGTATGTGGATCGATACATTGCATTTCCAAATTATTTTTATCCCCACAACACACCAATATATTTTAGGGTGTTTTTAAACTATACAACAACGACTATCATAACTAACAAATGGGGATTTAGAAAAAATAGAAGAGGGCTCGCTTTGCATGTTAGAAGTATGGGGTTCGATAAACCACATTTCCAAATTATTTTTATCCTGAAAACTCAACAATATATTTTAAGGTGTTTTGATCTTTTTAGGAATTTCTTATTTTCTTTCATATTCATTTATTATTTTTAATTTTTTATTTTGATTTATTAATACAATTACAATCATAATTAACAAACGGGGGTGTAGCTCAAACGGTAGACCGCTTGCTTTGCCAACAAGAGGTACCGGGATGGATAAACCGCATCTCCAAATTGTTTTTATCTTCACAACTGACCAATATATTTTAGGGTGTTTTGATGTTTTCAGGAAATTCTAATTTTCTATCATTTTTATTTCTTATTTTAAAATTTTTTTGTTTAGTTTATTATAACGATTATTATCATAATGAACAAATGGGGATTTTGCTCAAATGTTAAAGCGCTTGCTTTGCATGCAAGAGGTAGGGGGATCAATACACCGCATTTCCAAATTATTTTTATCCTCACAACTCACCAATATATTTGATTATTATTTTTAATTTTTAAGTGTAATTTATTACAACAATTACTATCTTAATTAACAAATGGGGATGTAGCTCAAATGGAAGAGGGCTCGCTTAGCATGTGAGAGGTACATGGTTCGATACCCCGCATCTCCAACTTATTGTTATCCTTAGAACTCGCTAATATATTTTAGGGTGTTTTGATATTTTCTGGAATTTTTTATTTTCTTTGATTTTTATTTATTCTTTTTAATGTCTTACAACATTTACTATTATAATAATCAAATGGGGATGTAGCTCAAATGGTAGAGTGCTCACTTTGCATGCGAGAGGTAAGGGATTTGATACCCCGCATCTCCAAATTACTTTTATTCTCATAAGCCATCAATATATTTTAGAGTATTTTGATGTTTTCAGGCATTTCTTATTTTCTTTCATATTTAATTATTATTTTTAATTTATTACAACAATTTTTATCACAATTAGCAAATGGGCATTTTGTTCAAATGGAGGAGTGCTCACTCCACATGCAAGAGGTACGGGGATCGATACCCCATATCTCTAAATTATTTTTATCTTCACAACTCACCAATATGTTTTAAGGTGTTTTGATCTTTTCCGGAATTTATTATTATTTTTCATATACATTTATTATTTTAATTTTTTTTTGGTTTAATTTATTTCAACAATTAGCATCATAATTAACAAATGGGGACGTAGCTGAAACGGTAGAGTGCTTGCTTTGCTTGCAAGAGGTACGAGGCTCGAAACACCGCATTTCCAAATTATTTTTATCCTCACAAGACATCAATATATTTTAGGGTGTTTTGACCTTTTCAGGAATTTCTTATTTTCTTTCATATGTATTTAGTATTTTTTTTACTTATTACAACAATCACTCTCATTTTTAACAAATGGGGATGTAGCTCAAACGGTAGAATGTTTGCTATGCATGCGAGAGGTACAACAACTGATACTCTGCATCTTCAAATTGTTTTTATCTTCACAATTCACCAGTATATGTTAAGGTGTGTTGAACTTTTCTGGAATTTCTTATTTTCTTTAATATTTATTTAATATTTTTAATTTTTATTTTAATTTATTACATCAATTACTTTCGTAATTAACAGCTGGGGATTTAACTCGAACGGTAAAGCACTTACTTTGCATCCAAGGGGTACGTGGATCGATACATTGCATTTCCAAATTATTTTTATCCTCACAACTCACCAATATATTTTAGGGTGTTTTTAAACTTTACAAGAATAACTTAATTTTTTCGTTGTTATTTATTATTTTTAATTTTTATTTTTTGTATTACAACAGAAACTATCATAACTAACAAATGGGGATGTAGCAAAAACAGAAGAGGGCTTGCTTTGCATGTTAGAAGTATGGGGTTCGATAAACCGCATTTCCAAATTATTTTTATCTTGACAACCCACCAATATATTTTAAGGTCTTTTGATCTTTTTAGGAATTTCTTATTTTCTTTCATATTCATTTATTATTTTTAATTTTTCATTTTGATTTATTAATACAATTACAATCATAATTAACAAACGGGGGCATAGCTCAAATGGTAGAGCGCTTGCTTTGCCAACAAGAGGTACGGGGATGGATAAACCGCATCTCCAAATTGTTTTTATCTTCACAACTGACCAATATATTTTAGGGTGTTTTGATGTTTTCAGGAAATTCTAAATTTCTATTATTTTTATTTCTTACTTTAAAATTTTTTGGTTTATTTTATTATAACGATTATTATCATAATGAACAAATGGGGATTATGCTCAAATGTTAGAGCGCTTGCTTTGCATGCAAGAGGTAGGGGGATCAATACACCGCATTTCCAAATTATTTTTATCCTCACAACTCACCAATATATTTGATTATTATTTTTAATTTTTAAGTGTAATTTATTACAACAATTACTATATTAATTAAAAATGGGGATTTAGCTCAAATGGAAGAGTGCTCGCTTAGCATGCGAGAGGTACGTGGTTCGATACCCCGCTTCTCCTTCTTATTGTTATCTTTAGAACTCGCTAATATATTTTAGGGTGTTTTGATATTTTCTGGAATTTTTTATTTTCTTTGATTTTTATTTATTCTTTTTAATGTTTTACAACATTTACTATTATAATAATCAAATGGGGATGTAGCTCAAATGGTAGAGCGCTTGCTTTGCATGCGAGAGGTAAGTGATTCGATACCCCGCATCTCCAAATTACTTTTATTCTCATAAGCCATCAATATATTTTAGAGTATTTTGATGTTTTCAGGCATTTCTTATTTTGTTTCATATTTAATTATTATTTTTAATTTATTACAACAATTTTTATAACAATTAGCAAATGGGCATTTTGCTCAAATGGAGGAGTGCTCGCTCTACATGCAAGAGGTACGGGGATCGATACCCCATATCTCTAAATTATTTTTATCTTCACAACTCACCAATATGTTTTAAGGTGTTTTGATCTTTTCCGGAATTTATTATTATTTTTCATATACATTTATTATTTTAAATTTTTTTTGGTTTAATTTATTTCAACAATTAGCATCATAATTAACAAATGGGGACGTAGCTGAAACGGTAGAGTGCTTGCTTTGCTTGCAAGAGGTACGAGGCTCGAAACACCGCATTTCCAAATTATTTTTATCCTCACAAGACATCAATATATTTTAGGGTGTTTTGACCTTTTCAGGAATTTCTTATTTTCTTTCATTTTTAGTTTTTATTTTTTTTATGTTTAATTTATTATAATGATTACTATCGTCGTTATGAAATGGGGAGGTAGAACAAATGGTAGATTGCTCGCTTTGCTTCTTAGAGGTACGTGGTTCGATACATGCATTTCCAAATCATTTTTGTCCTCACAACTCGCCAATATATTTTATGGTGTTTGGATCTTTCCAGGAATTTCTTATTTTCTTTCTTATTCATTTATCATTTTTAATTTCTAATTTTAACTTATTACAAAAATTACTATCATAATTAACGATTGGGGACATACCTTCAATAGTAGAGCTCTTGCTTTGCATGCAAGATGTTCGAGGTTCGTTACCCCCCATTTGAAAATTATTTTTAAACTCTCTACTCACCAATATGTTTTAGGGTGTTTAGATCTTTTGGGGAATTTATTATTTTCTTTCATTTTTATTTGTTATTTATTATTTTTAGTTTATTATAAATATCACTTATCCTCACAACTCACCAATATATTTTAGGGTGTTTTCAAACTTTACAAGAATATCTTATTTTTATCATTGTTATTTATTATTTTTAATTTTTAATTTTTTGTATTACAACAGCAACTATCATAACTAACAAATGGGGATCTAGCAAAAACAGAAGAGGGCTTGCTTTGCATGTTAGAAGTATAGGGTTTGATAAACCACATTTCTAAATTATTTTTATCCTGACAACACACCAATATATTTTAAGGTATTTTGATCTTTTAAGGATTTTCTTATTTTCTTTCATATTCATTTATTATTTTTAATTTTTCATTTTGATTTATTAATACAATTACAATCATAATTAACAAACAGGGGCGTAGCTCAAACGGTAGAGCGCTTGCTTTGCCGGCAAGAGGTACGGGGATGGATAAACCGCATCTCCAAATAATTTTTATCTTCACAACTCACCAATATGTTTTAAGGTGTTTTGTTCTTTTCCGGAATTTATTATTTTTTTTCATATACATTTATTATTTAAAATTTTTTTTGGTTTAATTTATTACAACAATTACCATCATAATTAACAAATGGGGACGTAGCTGAAACGGTAGAGTGCTTGCTTTGTTTGCAAGAGGTACGAGGCTCGATACACCGCATTTCCAAATTACTTTTATCCTCACAATTCACCAATATATTTTAGAGTATTTTCATCTTTTCTATATATTTCTTCTTTTCTTTCATTTTTATTTGTTATTTTTTTTAGGTTTAATTTATTATAACAATTATTATCATAGTTAAGAAACGGGGATGTAGTACAAATTGTAGATTGCTCGCTTTGCTTGTTAGTGGTACGTGGATCGATACATGTATTTCCAAATCATTTTTTTCCTCACAACTTGCCAATATATTTTATGGTGTTTTGATCTTTTCAGGAATTTCTTATTTTTTCTCTTATTCATTTATTATTTTTAATTTCTAATTTTAAATTATTACAAAAATTACTATCAAAATTTACGATTGGGGACATACTTCAAATAGTAGACCTCTTGCTTTGCATGCAAGATGTCCTAGGTTTGTTACCCCCCATCTGAAAATTATTTTTATACTCTCAACTCACCAATATGTTTTAGGGTGTTTAGATCTTTTGGGGAATTTATTATTTTCTTTCATTTTTATTTGTTATTTATTATTTTTAATTTATTATAAATATCACTGTCATAATTAAGTAATGGGGACGTAGCTCATATAGTAGATTGATCGCTTTGCATGCGAGAGTTTCGATATTCGATACCTCACATATCAATGTTATTTTTATCCTCCCAACTCACCAATATATTTTAGAGTGTTTTTATCTTCTTAAGAATTTCTTATTTTCTATGATTTTTCTTTATTATATTTAATATTTTAGTTTGAATTTATTATAACAGTTACTATCATAATTAACAAATGGGGAAGTAGCTTAAATGGTAGAGCGCTTGTTTTGCATGCGAGAGGTATGGGTTTCGGTACACCGCATCTCCAAATAATTTTTATCCTCACAAATGAACAATATGTTTTAGGGTGATTTCATATTTTTAGGAATTTCTTATTTTCTTTCATTTTTATTTATTTTTTTGAATTTATCAAATTTTAATATATTACAACAATTACTATCTCAATTAACAAATGGGGATGTAGCTGAAATGGTAGTGCGCTCGCTTAGCATGCGTGATGTACGAGCTTCAATACCCCGTGTCTCTAAAATATTTTTACCTCACAACTCAGCAATAAAATTTAGGGTGTTTTAATAATTTTCAAGAATTTCTGATTTTCTTTCATATTTATTTATTATTTTTAATTTTTAATTTTATTGTATTGCAACAATTATTAGCATAGATAACAAATGGGTATGTAGCACAAACCGTAGAGTGCCCACTTTGCATTTTAATGGTACAGGGTTCGATACCCTACATTTCTAAATTATTTTTATCCTCACAACACATCAATATATTTCAGGGTGTTTTGACCTTTTCAAGAATATCTAATTTTCTTTCATATGTATTTACTTATTACAACAATTACTCTCATTATTATCAAATTGGGATGTAGCTCAAACAGTAGAATGCTTGCTATGCATGCGAGAGGTACAACAACCGATACTCCGCATCTCCAAATTGTTTTTATCTTCACAATTCCCCAATATATGCTAAGGTGTGTTGAACTTTTTTGTAATTTCTTATTTTCTTTAATATTTATTTTTTTACTTTTAATTTATTACAACAATTACTTTCGTAATTAAGAACTGGGGATGTAGCTCGAACGGTAAAGCGCGTACTTTGCATTCAAGGGGTACGTGGATCGATACATTGCATTTCCAAATTATTTTTATCCTCACAACCCACCAATATATTTTACGGTGTTTTTAAACTTTACAAGAATATCTTATTTTCTTTCATTTTTAATTTTTATTTTTAATTTTTATTTTTTTGTATTACAACAACAACTATCATAACTAAGAAATGGGGATGTAGCAAAAATAGAAGAGGGCTCGCTTTGCATGTTAGAAGTATGGGGTTCAATAAACCGCATTTCCAAATTATTTTTATCCTGACAACTCACCAATATATTTTAATGTGTTTTGATCTTTTAAGGAATTTCTTATTTTCTTTGATATTCATTTATTATTTTTAATTTTTAATTTTAATTTATTAATACAATTACAATCATAATTAACAAACGGGGGCATAGCTTAAACGGTAGAGCACTTGCTTTGCAAGCAAGAGGTACGGGGATGGATAAGCCGCATATCCAAAATGTTATTATCTTCACAACTGACCAATATATTTTAGGGTGTTTTGATGTTTTCAGGAAATTCTAATTTTCTATCATTTTTATTTAATATTTTAAAATTTTTTGGTTTAGTTTATTATAACGATTATTATCATAATGAGCAAATGGGGATGTTGCTGAAACGTTAGAGCGCTTGCTTTGCATGCAAGAGGTACGGGGATCGATACACCGCATTTCCAAATTATTTTCATCCTCACAACTCACCAATATATTTGATTTTTATTTTTAATTTTTAAGTGTAATTTATTACAACAATTACTATGTTAATTAATAAATGGGGATGTAGCTCAAATGGAAGAGTGCTCGCCTAGCATGCGAGATGTACGGGGTTCAATACCCCGCATTTCCAACTTATTGTTATCCTTAGAACTCGCTAATATATTTTAGGGTGTTTTGATATTTTCTAAAATTTTTTATTTTCTTTGATTTTTATTTTTTCTTTTTATGTCTTACAACATTTACTTTTATAATAATCAAATGGGGATGTTGCTCAAATGGTAGAGTGCTCACTTTGCATGCGAGAGGTACGGGGTTCGATACCCCGCATCTCCAAATTACTTTTATCCACATAAGTCATCAATATATTTTAGAGTATTTTGATATTTTCAGGCATTTTTTATTTCTTTTCATATTTAATTATGATTTTTAATTAATTACAACAATTTTTATCACAATTAGCAAATGGGCATTTTGCTCAAATGGAGGAATGCTCGCTCTACATGCAAGTGGTACGGGGATCGATACCCCATATCTCTAAATTATTTTTATCTTAACAACTCACCAATATGCTTTAAGGTGTTTTGATCTTTTCTGGAATTTATTATTTTTTTTCATATACATTTGTTATTTTAAATTTTTTTTGTTTAATTTATTACAACAATTACCATCATAATTAACAAATGGGGACGTAGCTTAAACGGTAGAGTGCATGCTTTGCTTGCAAGAGGTACGAGGCTCGATACACCGCATTTCCATATTAATTTTATCCTCACAATTCACCAATATATTTTAGAGTATTTTGATCTTTCCTAGAAATTTCTTCTTTTCTTTCATTTTTATTTTTTATTTGTTTAGGTTTAATTTATTATAACGATTACTGTCATAGTTCATAAATGGGAATGTAGAACAAATGGTAGATTGCTCGCTTTGCTTGTTAGAGGTACGTGGTTCGATACATGCATTTCCAAATCATTTTTGTCCTCACAACTCGCCAATATGTTTTAGGGTGTTTTGATCTTTTCAGGAATTTCTTATTTTCTCTCTTATTCATTTATTATTTTTAATTTCTAATTTTAACTTATTACTAAAATTACTATCATAATTAACGATTGGGGACGTAGCTCAAACAGTAGAGCTCTTGCTTTGCATGCAAGATGTTCGAGGTTCGTTACCCTCCATCTGAAAATTATTTTTATACTCTCAACTCACCAATATGTTTTTGGGTGTTTTGATCTTTTGGGGAATTTATTATTTTCTTTTATTTTTATTTGTTATTTAATATTTATTATTTATTATTTTAATTTATTATAAATATCACTATCATAATTAAGTAATGGGGACGTAGCTCATATAGTAGATTTCTCGCTTTGCATGCGAGAGTTTCGATCTTCGATACCTCGCATGTCAAAGTTATTTTTATCCTCCCAACTCACCAATATATTTTAGAGTGCTTTGATCTTCTTAAGAATTTCTTATTTTCTTTGATTTTTCTTATTATTTTTAATATTTTAGTTTTAATTTATTATAACAATTACTATCATAATTAACAAATAGGGAAGTAGCTTAAATGGTAGAGCGCTTGTTTTGCATGCGAGAGGTATGGGTTTCGGTACGCCGCATCTCCATATAATTTTTATCCTCACAAATGAACAATATGTTTTAGGGTGATTTGATATTTTTTGGAATTTCTTATTTTCTTTCATTTTTATTTATTATTTTGAACTTATCAAATTTTAATATATTACAACAATAACTATCTCAATTAACAAATGGGGATGTAGCTGAAATGGTAGAGCGCTCGCTTAGCATGCGAGAAGTACCAGCTTCAATACCCCGCATCTCTAAAATATTTTTACCTCACAACTCAACAATAAAATTTAGAGTGTTTTAATAATTTTCAAGAATTTCTTAGTTTCTTTCGTATTTATTTATTTATTTTAATTTTTAATTTTATTGTATTGCAACAATTATTATCATAGATAACAAATGGGTATGTAGCACAAACCGTAGAGTGGCCCGCTTTGCATGTTAAGGGTACGGGGTTCGATACCCCACTTTTCTAAATTATTTTTATCCTCACAAGACATCAATATATTTCAGGGTGTTTTGACCTTTTCACGAATTTTTTATTTTCTTTCACATGTATTACTATTTTTTTACTTATTACAAAAATTACTCTCATTATTAACAAATGGGGATGTAGCTCAAACGGTAGAATGCTTGCGATGCATGCGAGAGGTACAGCAACCGATACTCCGCATCTCAAAATTGTTTTTATCTTCACAATTCACCAATATATGTTAAGGTGTGTTGAACTTTTCTGGAATTTCTTATTTTCTTTTGTATTTATTTATTATTTATAATTTTTAATTTTAATTTATTACAACAATTACTTTCGCAATTAAGAATTGGGGATGTAGCTCGAACGGTAAAGCGCTTACTTTGCATTCAAGGGGTACGTAGATCGATAAATTGCATTTCCAAATTATTTTTATCCTCACAACTCACTAATATATTTTAGGGTGTTTTTAAACTTTACAAGAATATCTTATTTTCTTTTGTTTTTATTTATTATTTTTAATTTTTAATTTTTTGTATTACAACAGCAACTATCATAACTAACAAATGGGGATGTAGCTAAAACAGAAGAGGGCACGCTTTGCATGTTAGAAGTATGGGGTTCAATAAACCGCATTTCCAAATTATTTTTGTCCTGACAACTCACCAATATACTTTAAGGTGTTTTGATCTTTTAAAGAATTTCTTATTTTCTTTCATATTCATTTATTATTTTTAATTTTTAATTGTAATTTATTAATACAATTACAATCATAATTAACAAACGGGGGCATAGCTCAAACGGTAGAGCGCTTGCTTTGCAAGCAAGAGGTAAGGGGATCGATACACCGCATTTCCAGATTATTTTTATCCTCACAACTCACCAATATATACGATTATTATTTTTAATTTTTAAGTGTCTTTTATTACAACAATTACTATCTTAATTA
Source organism: Nelumbo lutea (assembly GCF_056320005.1). NCBI lineage: Eukaryota > Viridiplantae > Streptophyta > Magnoliopsida > Proteales > Nelumbonaceae > Nelumbo > Nelumbo lutea. The sequence continues at coordinate 110,649,998 of NC_142685.1, read as the reverse complement.
ACAAATGGGGATGTAGCTCAAATGGAAGAGTGCTCACTTACTATGCGAGCGGTACGGGGTTCGATACCCTGCATCTCCAACTTATTGTTATCCTCAGAACACGCTAATATATTTTAGGGTGTTTTGATCTTTTCTGGAATTTTTAATTTTCTTTGATTTTTATTTATTCTTTTTAATGTCTTACAACATTTACTATTATAATAATAAAATGGGGATGTAGCTTAAATGGTAGAGCGCTCCCTTTGCATGCAAGATGTACGGTGTTTGATAACCCGCATATCCAAATTACTTTTATCCTCATATGTCATCAATATATTTTAGGGTATTTTGATAATTTCAGGCATTTCTTATTTTCTTTAATATTTAACTATTATTTTTAATTTATTACAACAATTTTTATCACAATCAGCAAATGGGCATTTTGCTCAAATGGAGGAATGCGCACTCTACATGCAAGAGGTACGTGGATCGATACCCCATATCTCTAAATTATTTTTATCTTCACAACTCACCATTATGTTTTAAGGTGTTTTGATCTTTTCCGCAATTTATTATTTTTTTTCATATACATTTATTATTTTAAGTTTTTTTTGGTTTAATTTATTACGACAATTACCATCATAATTAACAAATGGGGACATAGCCGAAACGGTAGAGTGCCTGCTTTGCTTGCAAGAGGTACGAGGCTCGATACACCGCATTTCCAAATTTATTTTATCCTCACAAGTCACCAATATATTTGATTATTATTTTTAATTTTTAAGTGTAATTTTTTACGACAATTACTATCTTAATTAACAAATGGGGATGTAGCTCAAATGGAAGAGTGCTCGCTTAAATGGTAGAGCGCTCCCTTTGCATGCAAGATGTACGGTGTTTGATAACCCGCATATCCAAATTACTTTTATCCTCATAAGTCATCAATATATTTTAGGGTATTTTGATATTTTCAGGCATTTCTTATTTTCTTTCATATTTAATTATGAATTTTAATTTATTACAACAATTTTTATCACAATTAGCAAATGGGCATTTTGCTCAAATGGAGGAATGCTCGCTCTACATGCAAGTGGTACGGGGATCGATACCCCATATCTCTAAATTATTTTTATCTTCACAACTCACCAACATGTTTTAAGGTGTTTTGATCTTTTCCGGAATTTATTATTTTTTTTCATATACATTTATTATTTTAAATTTTTTTTGGTTTAATTTATTACAACAATTACCATCATAATTAATAAATGGGGACGTAGCTGAAACGGTAGAGTGCTTGCTTTGCTTGCAAGAGGTACGAGGCTCGATACACCGCATTTCCAAATTATTTTTACCCTCACAATTCACCAATATATTTTAGAGTATTTTGATCTTTCCAAGAAATTTCTTCTTTTCTTTCATTTTTATTTTTTATTTGTTTAGGTTTAATTTATTATAACGATTACTGTCATAGTTCAGAAATGGGAATGTAGCACAAATGGTAGATTGCTCGCTTTGCTTGTTAGAGGTACGTGGTTCGATACATGCTTTTCCAAATCATTTTTGTCCTCACAACTCGCCAATATGTTTTAGGGTGTTTTGATCTTTTCAGGAATTTCTTATTTTCTCTCTTATTCATATATTATTTTTAATTTCTAATTTTAACTTATTACTAAAATTACTATCATAATTAACGACTGGGGACGTAGCTCAAACAGTAGAGCTCTTGCTTTGCATGCAAGATGTTCGAGGTTCGTTACCCTCCATCTGAAAATTATTTTTATAGTCTCAACTCACCAATATGTTTTAGGGTGTTTTGATCTTTTGGGAAATTTATTATGTTGTTTTATTTATATTTGTTATTTATTATTTCATATTTTTTAATTTTAATTTATTATAAATATCACTATCATAATTAAGTAATGGGGACGTAGCTCATATAGTAGATTGCTCGCTTTGCATGCGAGAGTTTCGATCTTCGATACCTCGCATGTCCAAGTTATTTTTATCCTCCCAACTCACCAATATATTTTAGAGTGCTTTGATCTTCTTAAGAATTTCTTATTTTCTTTGATTTTTCTTTATTATTTTTAATATTTTAGTTTTATTTTATTATAACAATTACTATCATAATTAACAAATGGGGAAGTAGCTTAAATGGTAGAGCGCTTGTTTTGCATGCGAGAGGTATGGGTTTCGGTACGCCGCATCTCCATATAATTTTTATCCTCACAAATGAACAATATGTTTTAGGGTGATTTGATATTTTTTGGAATTTCTTATTTTCTTTCATTTTTATTTATTATTTTGAACTTATCAAATTTTAATATATTACAACAATAACTATCTCAAATAACAAATGGGGATGTAGCTGAAATGGTAGAGCGCTCGCTTAGCATGCGAGAAGTACCAGCTTCAATACCCCGCATCTCTAAAATATTTTTACCTCACAACTCAACAATAAAATTTAGAGTGTTTTAATAATTTTCAAGAATTTCTTATTTTCTTTCGTATTTATTTATTTATTTTAATTTTTAATTTTATTGTATTGCAACAATTATTATCATAGATAACAAATGGGTATGTAGCACAAACCGAAGAGTGCCCGCTTTGCATGTTAAGGGTACGGGGTTCGATACCCCACATTTCTAAATTATTTTTATCCTCACAACACATCAATATATTTCAGGGTGTTTTGACCTTTTCAAGAATTTCTTATTTTCTTTCATATGTATTTACTATTTTTTTACTTTTTGCAACAATTACTCTCATTATTAACAAATGGGAATGTAGCTCAAATGGTAGAACGCTTGCTATGCATGCGAGAGGTACAGCAACCGATACTCCGCATCTCCAAATTGTTTTTATCTTCACAATTCACCAATATATGTTAAGGTGTGTTGAACTTTTCTGGAATTTCTTATTTTCTTTTATATTTATTTATTATTTATAATTTTTAATTTTAATTTATTACAACAATTACTTTCGCAATTAAGAATTGGGGATGTAGCTCGAACGGTAAAGCGCTTACTTTGCATTCAAGGGGTACGTAGATCGATAAATTGCATTTCCAAATTATTTTTATCCTCACAACTCACTAATATATTTTAGGGTGTTTTTAAACTTTACAAGAATATCTTATTTTCTTTTGTTTTTATTTATTATTTTTAATTTTTAATTTTTTGTATTACAACAGCAACTATCATAACTAACAAATGGGGATGTAGCTAAAACAGAAGAGGGCACGCTTTGCATGTTAGAAGTATGGGGTTCAATAAACCGCATTTCCAAATTATTTTTGTCCTGACAACTCACCAATATACTTTAAGGTGTTTTGATCTTTTAAAGAATTTCTTATTTTCTTTCATATTCATTTATTATTTTTAATTTTTAATTGTAATTTATTAATACAATTACAATCATAATTAACAAACGGGGGCATAGCTCAAACGGTAGAGCGCTTGCTTTGCAAGCAAGAGGTAAGGGGATCGATACACCGCATTTCCAGATTATTTTTATCCTCACAACTCACCAATATATATGATTATTATTTTTAATTTTTAAGTGTCTTTTATTACAACAATTACTATCTTAATTAACAAATGGGGATGTAGCTCAAATGGAAGAGTGCTCACTTACTATGCGAGCGGTACGGGGTTCGATACCCTGCATCTCCAACTTATTGTTATCCTCAGAACACGCTAATATATTTTAGGGTGTTTTGATCTTTTCTGGAATTTTTAATTTTCTTTGATTTTTATTTATTCTTTTTAATGTCTTACAACATTTACTATTATAATAATAAAATGGGGATGTAGCTCAAATGGTAGAGCGCTCCCTTTGCATGCAAGATGTACGGTGTTTGATAACCCGCATATCCAAATTACTTTTATCCTCATATGTCATCAATATATTTTAGGGTATTTTGATATTTTCAGGCATTTCTTATTTTCTTTAATATTTAACTATTATTTTTAATTTATTACAACAATTTTTATCACAATTAGCAAATGGGCATTTTGCTCAAATGGAGGAATGCGCACTCTACATGCAAGAGGTACGTGGATCGATACCCCATATCTCTAAATTATTTTTATCTTCACAACTCACCATTATGTTTTAAGGTGTTTTGATCTTTTCCGCAATTTATTATTTTTTTTCATATACATTTATTATTTTAAGTTTTTTTTGGTTTAATTTATTACGACAATTACCATCATAATTAACAAATGGGGACGTAGCTGAAACGGTAGAGTGCCTGCTTTGCTTGCAAGAGGTACGAGGATCGATACACCGCATTTCCAAATTATTTTAATCCTCACAACTCACCAATATATTTGATTATTATTTTTAATTTTTAAGTGTAATTTTTTACGACAATTACTATCTTAATTAACAAATGGGGATGTAGCTCAAATGGAAGAGTGCTCGCTTAGCATGCGAGAGGTACGGGGTTCGATACCCCGCATCTCCAACTTATTGTTATGTTTAGAACTCGCTAATATATTTTAGGGTGTTTTGATATTTTCTGGAATTTTTTATTTCCTTTGATTTTTATTTATTCTTTTTAATGTCTTACAGCATTTATTATTATAATAATCAAATGGGGATGTAGCTCAAATGGTAGAGCGCTCGCTTTGCATGCGGGAGGTATGAGGTTCGATACCCCGCATCTCCAAATTACTTTTATCCTCATAAGTCATCAATATATTTTAGGGTATTTTGATATTTTCAGGCATTTCTTATTTTCTTTCATATTTAATTATGAATTTTAATTTATTACAACAATTTATATCACAATTAGCAAATGGGCATTTTGCTCAAATTGAGGAATGCTCGCTCTACATGCAAGTGGTACGGGGATCGATACCCCATATCTCTAAATTATTTTTATCTTCACAACTCACCAACATGTTTTAAGGTGTTTTGATCTTTTCCGGAATTTATTATTTTTTTTCATATACATTTATTATTTTAAATTTTTTTTGGTTTAATTTATTACAACAATTACCATCATAATTAATAAATGGGGACGTAGCTGAAACGGTAGAGTGCTTGCTTTGCTTGCAAGAGGTACGAGGCTCGATACACCGCATTTCCAAATTATTTTTACCCTCACAATTCACCAATATATTTTAGAGTATTTTGATCTTTTCAAGAAATTTCTTCTTTTCTTTCATTTTTATTTTTTATTTGTTTAGGTTTAATTTATTATAACGATTACTGTCATAGTTCAGAAATGGGAATGTAGCACAAATGGTAGATTGCTCGCTTTGCTTGTTAGAGGTACGTGGTTCGATACATGCATTTCCAAATCATTTTTGTCCTCACAACTCGCCAATATGTTTTAGGGTGTTTTGATCTTTTCAGGAATTTCTTATTTTCTCTCTTATTCATATATTATTTTTAATTTCTAATTTTAACTTATTACTAAAATTACTATCATAATTAACGACTGGGGACGTAGCTCAAACAGTAGAGCTCTTGCTTTGCATGCAAGATGTTCGAGGTTCGTTACCCTCCATCTGAAAATTATTTTTATAGTCTCAACTCACCAATATGTTTTAGGGTGTTTTGATCTTTTGGGAAATTTATTATGTTGTTTTATTTATATTTGTTATTTATTATTTCATATTTTTTAATTTTAATTTATTATAAATATCACTATCATAATTAAGTAATGGGGACGTAGCTCATATAGTAGATTGCTCGCTTTGCATGCGAGAGTTTCGATCTTCGATACCTCGCATGTCCAAGTTATTTTTATCCTCCCAACTCACCAATATATTTTAGAGTGCTTTGATCTTCTTAAGAATTTCTTATTTTCTTTGATTTTTCTTTATTATTTTTAATATTTTAGTTTTAATTTATTATAACAATTACTATCATAATTAACAAATGGGGAAGTAGCTTAAATGGTAGAGCGCTTGTTTTGCATGCGAGAGGTATGGGTTTCGGTACGCCGCATCTCCATATAATTTTTATCCTCACAAATGAACAATATGTTTTAGGGTGATTTGATATTTTTTGGAATTTCTTATTTTCTTTCATTTTTATTTATTATTTTGAACTTATCAAATTTTAATATATTACAACAATAACTATCTCAAATAACAAATGGGGATGTAGCTGAAATGGTAGAGCGCTCGCTTAGCATGCGAGAAGTACCAGCTTCAATACCCCGCATCTCTAAAATATTTTTACCTCACAACTCAACAATAAAATTTAGAGTGTTTTAATAATTTTCAAGAATTTCTTATTTTCTTTCGTATTTATTTATTTATTTTAATTTTTAATTTTATTGTATTGCAACAATTATTATCATAGATAACAAATGGGTATGTAGCACAAACCGAAGAGTGCCCGCTTTGCATGTTAAGGGTACGGGGTTCGATACCCCACATTTCTAAATTATTTTTATCCTCACAACACATCAATATATTTCAGGGTGTTTTGACCTTTTCAAGAATTTCTTATTTTCTTTCATATGTATTTACTATTTTTTTACTTTTTGCAACAATTACTCTCATTATTAACAAATGGGAATGTAGCTCAAATGGTAGAATGCTTGCTATGCATGCGAGAGGTACAGCAACCGATACTCCGCATCTCCAAATTGTTTTTATCTTCACAATTCACCAATATATGTTAAGGTGTGTTGAACTTTTCTGGAATTTCTTATTTTCTTTTATATTTATTTATTATTTATAATTTTTAATTTTAATTTATTACAACAATTACTTTCGCAATTAAGAATTGGGGATGTAGCTCGAACGGTAAAGCGCTTACTTTGCATTCAAGGGGTACGTAGATCGATAAATTGCATTTCCAAATTATTTTTATCCTCACAACTCACTAATATATTTTAGGGTGTTTTTAAACTTTACAAGAATATCTTATTTTCTTTTGTTTTTATTTATTATTTTTAATTTTTAATTTTTTGTATTACAACAGCAACTATCATAACTAACAAATGGGGATGTAGCTAAAACAGAAGAGGGCACGCTTTGCATGTTAGAAGTATGGGGTTCAATAAACCGCATTTCCAAATTATTTTTGTCCTGACAACTCACCAATATACTTTAAGGTGTTTTGATCTTTTAAAGAATTTCTTATTTTCTTTCATATTCATTTATTATTTTTAATTTTTAATTGTAATTTATTAATACAATTACAATCATAATTAACAAACGGGGGCATAGCTCAAACGGTAGAGCGCTTGCTTTGCAAGCAAGAGGTAAGGGGATCGATACACCGCATTTCCAGATTATTTTTATCCTCACAACTCACCAATATATATGATTATTATTTTTAATTTTTAAGTGTCTTTTATTACAACAATTACTATCTTAATTAACAAATGGGGATGTAGCTCAAATGGAAGAGTGCTCACTTACTATGCGAGCGGTACGGGGTTCGATACCCTGCATCTCCAACTTATTGTTATCCTCAGAACACGCTAATATATTTTAGGGTGTTTTGATCTTTTCTGGAATTTTTAATTTTCTTTGATTTTTATTTATTCTTTTTAATGTCTTACAACATTTACTATTATAATAATAAAATGGGGATGTAGCTCAAATGGTAGAGCGCTCCCTTTGCATGCAAGATGTACGGTGTTTGATAACCCGCATATCCAAATTACTTTTATCCTCATATGTCATCAATATATTTTAGGGTATTTTGATATTTTCAGGCATTTCTTATTTTCTTTAATATTTAACTATTATTTTTAATTTATTACAACAATTTTTATCACAATTAGCAAATGGGCATTTTGCTCAAATGGAGGAATGCGCACTCTACATGCAAGAGGTACGTGGATCGATACCCCATATCTCTAAATTATTTTTATCTTCACAACTCACCATTATGTTTTAAGGTGTTTTGATCTTTTCCGCAATTTATTATTTTTTTTCATATACATTTATTATTTTAAGTTTTTTTTGGTTTAATTTATTACGACAATTACCATCATAATTAACAAATGGGGACGTAGCTGAAACGGTAGAGTGCCTGCTTTGCTTGCAAGAGGTACGAGGATCGATACACCGCATTTCCAAATTATTTTAATCCTCACAACTCACCAATATATTTGATTATTATTTTTAATTTTTAAGTGTAATTTTTTACGACAATTACTATCTTAATTAACAAATGGGGATGTAGCTCAAATGGAAGAGTGCTCGCTTAGCATGCGAGAGGTACGGGGTTCGATACCCCGCATCTCCAACTTATTGTTATGTTTAGAACTCGCTAATATATTTTAGGGTGTTTTGATATTTTCTGGAATTTTTTATTTCCTTTGATTTTTATTTATTCTTTTTAATGTCTTACAGCATTTATTATTATAATAATCAAATGGGGATGTAGCTCAAATGGTAGAGCGCTCGCTTTGCATGCGGGAGGTATGAGGTTCGATACCCCGCATCTCCAAATTACTTTTATCCTCATAAGTCATCAATATATTTTAGGGTATTTTGATATTTTCAGGCATTTCTTATTTTCTTTCATATTTAATTATGAATTTTAATTTATTACAACAATTTTTATCACAATTAGCAAATGGGCATTTTGCTCAAATGGAGGAATGCTCGCTCTACATGCAAGTGGTACGGGGATCGATACCCCATATCTCTAAATTATTTTTATCTTCACAACTCACCAACATGTTTTAAGGTGTTTTGATCTTTTCCGGAATTTATTATTTTTTTTCATATACATTTATTATTTTAAATTTTTTTTGGTTTAATTTATTACAACAATTACCATCATAATTAATAAATGGGGACGTAGCTGAAACGGTAGAGTGCTTGCTTTGCTTGCAAGAGGTACGAGGCTCGATACACCGCATTTCCAAATTATTTTTATCCTCACAATTCACCAATATATTTTAGAGTATTTTGATCTTTTCTAGAAATTTCTTCTTTTCTTTCATTTTTATTTTTTATTTGTTTAGGTTTAATTTATTATAACGATTACTGTCATAGTTCAGAAATGGGAATGTAGCACAAATGGTAGATTGCTCGCTTTGCTTGTTAGAGGTACGTGGTTCGATACATGCATTTCCAAATCATTTTTGTCCTCACAACTCGCCAATATGTTTTAGGGTGTTTTGATCTTTTCAGGAATTTCTTATTTTCTCTCTTATTCATTTATTATTTTTAATTTCTAATTTTAACTTATTACAAAAATTACTATCATAATTAACGATTGGGGACGTAGCTCAAACAGTAGAGCTCTTGCTTTGCATGCAAGATGTTCGAGGTTCGTTACCCTCCATCTGAAAATTATTTTTATAGTCTCAACTCACCAATATGTTTTAGGGTGTTTTGATCTTTTGGGAAATTTATTATGTTGTTTTATTTATATTTGTTATTTATTATTTCATATTTTTTAATTTTAATTTATTATAAATATCACTATCATAATTAAGTAATGGGGACGTAGCTCATATAGTAGATTGCTCGCTTTGCATGCGAGAGTTTCGATCTTCGATACCTCGCATGTCCAAGTTATTTTTATCCTCCCAACTCACCAATATATTTTAGAGTGCTTTGATCTTCTTAAGAATTTCTTATTTTCTTTGATTTTTCTTTATTATTTTTAATATTTTAGTTTTAATTTATTATAACAATTACTATCATAATTAACAAATGGGGAAGTAGCTTAAATGGTAGAGCGCTTGTTTTGCATGCGAGAGGTATGGGTTTCGGTACGCCGCATCTCCATATAATTTTTATCCTCACAAATGAACAATATGTTTTAGGGTGATTTGATATTTTTTGGAATTTCTTATTTTCTTTCATTTTTATTTATTATTTTGAACTTATCAAATTTTAATATATTACAACAATAACTATCTCAAATAACAAATGGGGATGTAGCTGAAATGGTAGAGCGCTCGCTTAGCATGCGAGAAGTACCAGCTTCAATACCCCGCATCTCTAAAATATTTTTACCTCACAACTCAACAATAAAATTTAGAGTGTTTTAATAATTTTCAAGAATTTCTTATTTTCTTTCGTATTTATTTATTTATTTTAATTTTTAATTTTATTGTATTGCAACAATTATTATCATAGATAACAAATGGGTATGTAGCACAAACCGAAGAGTGCCCGCTTTGCATGTTAAGGGTACGGGGTTCGATACCCCACATTTCTAAATTATTTTTATCCTCACAACACATCAATATATTTCAGGGTGTTTTGACCTTTTCAAGAATTTCTTATTTTCTTTCATATGTATTTACTATTTTTTTACTTTTTGCAACAATTACTCTCATTATTAACAAATGGGAATGTAGCTCAAATGGTAGAATGCTTGCTATGCATGCGAGAGGTACAGCAACCGATACTCCGCATCTCCAAATTGTTTTTATCTTCACAATTCACCAATATATGTTAAGGTGTGTTGAACTTTTCTGGAATTTCTTATTTTCTTTTATATTTATTTATTATTTATAATTTTTAATTTTAATTTATTACAACAATTACTTTCGCAATTAAGAATTGGGGATGTAGCTCGAACGGTAAAGCGCTTACTTTGCATTCAAGGGGTACGTAGATCGATAAATTGCATTTCCAAATTATTTTTATCCTCACAACTCACTAATATATTTTAGGGTGTTTTTAAACTTTACAAGAATATCTTATTTTCTTTTGTTTTTATTTATTATTTTTAATTTTTAATTTTTTGTATTACAACAGCAACTATCATAACTAACAAATGGGGATGTAGCTAAAACAGAAGAGGGCACGCTTTGCATGTTAGAAGTATGGGGTTCAATAAACCGCATTTCCAAATTATTTTTGTCCTGACAACTCACCAATATACTTTAAGGTGTTTTGATCTTTTAAAGAATTTCTTATTTTCTTTCATATTCATTTATTATTTTTAATTTTTAATTGTAATTTATTAATACAATTACAATCATAATTAACAAACGGGGGCATAGCTCAAACGGTAGAGCGCTTGCTTTGCAAGCAAGAGGTAAGGGGATCGATACACCGCATTTCCAGATTATTTTTATCCTCACAACTCACCAATATATATGATTATTATTTTTAATTTTTAAGTGTCTTTTATTACAACAATTACTATCTTAATTAACAAATGGGGATGTAGCTCAAATGGAAGAGTGCTCACTTACTATGCGAGCGGTACGGGGTTCGATACCCTGCATCTCCAACTTATTGTTATCCTCAGAACACGCTAATATATTTTAGGGTGTTTTGATCTTTTCTGGAATTTTTAATTTTCTTTGATTTTTATTTATTCTTTTTAATGTCTTACAACATTTACTATTATAATAATAAAATGGGGATGTAGCTTAAATGGTAGAGCGCTCCCTTTGCATGCAAGATGTACGGTGTTTGATAACCCGCATATCCAAATTACTTTTATCCTCATATGTCATCAATATATTTTAGGGTATTTTGATATTTTCAGGCATTTCTTATTTTCTTTAATATTTAACTATTATTTTTAATTTATTACAACAATTTTTATCACAATTAGCAAATGGGCATTTTGCTCAAATGGAGGAATGCGCACTCTACATGCAAGAGGTACGTGGATCGATACCCCATATCTCTAAATTATTTTTATCTTCACAACTCACCATTATGTTTTAAGGTGTTTTGATCTTTTCCGCAATTTATTATTTTTTTTCATATACATTTATTATTTTAAGTTTTTTTTGGTTTAATTTATTACGACAATTACCATCATAATTAACAAATGGGGACGTAGCTGAAACGGTAGAGTGCCTGCTTTGCTTGCAAGAGGTACGAGGATCGATACACCGCATTTCCAAATTATTTTAATCCTCACAACTCACCAATATATTTGATTATTATTTTTAATTTTTAAGTGTAATTTTTTACGACAATTACTATCTTAATTAACAAATGGGGATGTAGCTCAAATGGAAGAGTGCTCGCTTAGCATGCGAGAGGTACGGGGTTCGATACCCCGCATCTCCAACTTATTGTTATGTTTAGAACTCGCTAATATATTTTAGGGTGTTTTGATATTTTCTGGAATTTTTTATTTCCTTTGATTTTTATTTATTCTTTTTAATGTCTTACAGCATTTATTATTATAATAATCAAATGGGGATGTAGCTCAAATGGTAGAGCGCTCGCTTTGCATGCGGGAGGTATGAGGTTCGATACCCCGCATCTCCAAATTACTTTTATCCTCATAAGTCATCAATATATTTTAGGGTATTTTGATATTTTCAGGCATTTCTTATTTTCTTTCATATTTAATTATGAATTTTAATTTATTACAACAATTTTTATCACAATTAGCAAATGGGCATTTTGCTCAAATGGAGGAATGCTCGCTCTACATGCAAGTGGTACGGGGATCGATACCCCATATCTCTAAATTATTTTTATCTTCACAACTCACCAACATGTTTTAAGGTGTTTTGATCTTTTCCGGAATTTATTATTTTTTTTCATATACATTTATTATTTTAAATTTTTTTTGGTTTAATTTATTACAACAATTACCATCATAATTAATAAATGGGGACGTAGCTGAAACGGCAGAGTGCCTGCTTTGCTTGCAAGAGGTACGAGGCTCGATACACCGCATTTCCAAATTATTTTTATCCTCACAATTCACCAATATATTTTAGAGTATTTTGATCTTTTCTAGAAATTTCTTCTTTTCTTTCATTTTTATTTTTTATTTGTTTAGGTTTAATTTATTATAACGATTACTGTCATAGTTCAGAAATGGGAATGTAGCACAAATGGTAGATTGCTCGCTTTGCTTGTTAGAGGTACGTGGTTCGATACATGCATTTCCAAATCATTTTTGTCCTCACAACTCGCCAATATGTTTTAGGGTGTTTTGATCTTTTCAGGAATTTCTTATTTTCTCTCTTATTCATTTATTATTTTTAATTTCTAATTTTAACTTATTACAAAAATTACTATCATAATTAACGATTGGGGACGTAGCTCAAACAGTAGAGCTCTTGCTTTGCATGCAAGATGTTCGAGGTTCGTTACCCTCCATCTGAAAATTATTTTTATAGTCTCAACTCACCAATATGTTTTAGGGTGTTTTGATCTTTTGGGAAATTTATTATGTTCTTTTATTTATATTTGTTATTTATTATTTCATATTTTTTAATTTTAATTTATTATAAATATCACTATCATAATTAAGTAATGGGGACGTAGCTCATATAGTAGATTGCTCGCTTTGCATGCGAGAGTTTCGATCTTCGATACCTCGCATGTCAAAGTTATTTTTATCCTCCCAACTCACCAATATATTTTAGAGTGCTTTGATCTTCTTAAGAATTTCTTATTTTCTTTGATTTTTCTTTATTATTTTTAATATTTTAGTTTTAATTTATTATAACAATTACTATCATAATTAACAAATGGGGAAGTAGCTTAAATGGTAGAGCGCTTGTTTTGCATGCGAGAGGTATGGGTTTCGGTACGCCGCATCTCCATATAATTTTTATCCTCACAAATGAACAATATGTTTTAGGGTGATTTGATATTTTTTGGAATTTCTTATTTTCTTTCATTTTTATTTATTATTTTGAACTTATCAAATTTTAATATATTACAACAATAACTATCTCAATTAACAAATGGGGATGTAGCTGAAATGGTAGAGCGCTCGCTTAGCATGCGAGAAGTACCAGCTTCAATACCCCGCATCTCTAAAATATTTTTACCTCACAACTCAACAATAAAATTTAGAGTGTTTTAATAATTTTCAAGAATTTCTTATTTTCTTTCGTATTTATTTATTTATTTTAATTTTTAATTTTATTGTATTGCAACAATTATTATCATAGATAACAAATGGGTATGTAGCACAAACCGAAGAGTGCCCGCTTTGCATGTTAAGGGTACGGGGTTCGATACCCCACATTTCTAAATTATTTTTATCCTCACAACACATCAATATATTTCAGGGTGTTTTGACCTTTTCAAGAATTTCTTATTTTCTTTCATATGTATTTACTATTTTTTTACTTTTTGCAACAATTACTCTCATTATTAACAAATGGGAATGTAGCTCAAATGGTAGAATGCTTGCTATGCATGCGAGAGGTACAGCAACCGATACTCCGCATCTCCAAATTGTTTTTATCTTCACAATTCACCAATATATGTTAAGGTGTGTTGAACTTTTCTGGAATTTCTTATTTTCTTTTATATTTATTTATTATTTATAATTTATAATTTTAATTTATTACAACAATTACTTTCGCAATTAAGAATTGGGGATGTAGCTCGAACGGTAAAGCGCTTACTTTGCATTCAAGGGGTACGTAGATCGATAAATTGCATTTCCAAATTATTTTTATCCTCACAACTCACTAATATATTTTAGGGTGTTTTTAAACTTTACAAGAATATCTTATTTTCTTTTGTTTTTATTTATTATTTTTAATTTTTAATTTTTTGTATTACAACAGCAACTATCATAACTAACAAATGGGGATGTAGCTAAAACAGAAGAGGGCACGCTTTGCATGTTAGAAGTATGGGGTTCAATAAACCGCATTTCCAAATTATTTTTGTCCTGACAACTCACCAATATACTTTAAGGTGTTTTGATCTTTTAAAGAATTTCTTATTTTCTTTCATATTCATTTATTATTTTTAATTTTTAATTGTAATTTATTAATACAATTACAATCATAATTAACAAACGGGGGCATAGCTCAAACGGTAGAGCGCTTGCTTTGCAAGCAAGAGGTAAGGGGATCGATACACCGCATTTCCAGATTATTTTTATCCTCACAACTCACCAATATATATGATTATTATTTTTAATTTTTAAGTGTCTTTTATTACAACAATTACTATCTTAATTAACAAATGGGGATGTAGCTCAAATGGAAGAGTGCTCACTTACTATGCGAGCGGTACGGGGTTCGATACCCTGCATCTCCAACTTATTGTTATCCTCAGAACACGCTAATATATTTTAGGGTGTTTTGATCTTTTCTGGAATTTTTAATTTTCTTTGATTTTTATTTATTCTTTTTAATGTCTTACAACATTTACTATTATAATAATAAAATGGGGATGTAGCTTAAATGGTAGAGCGCTCCCTTTGCATGCAAGATGTACGGTGTTTGATAACCCGCATATCCAAATTACTTTTATCCTCATATGTCATCAATATATTTTAGGGTATTTTGATATTTTCAGGCATTTCTTATTTTCTTTAATATTTAACTATTATTTTTAATTTATTACAACAATTTTTATCACAATTAGCAAATGGGCATTTTGCTCAAATGGAGGAATGCGCACTCTACATGCAAGAGGTACGTGGATCGATACCCCATATCTCTAAATTATTTTTATCTTCACAACTCACCATTATGTTTTAAGGTGTTTTGATCTTTTCCGCAATTTATTATTTTTTTTCATATACATTTATTATTTTAAGTTTTTTTTGGTTTAATTTATTACGACAATTACCATCATAATTAACAAATGGGGACGTAGCTGAAACGGTAGAGTGCCTGCTTTGCTTGCAAGAGGTACGAGGATCGATACACCGCATTTCCAAATTATTTTAATCCTCACAACTCACCAATATATTTGATTATTATTTTTAATTTTTAAGTGTAATTTTTTACGACAATTACTATCTTAATTAACAAATGGGGATGTAGCTCAAATGGAAGAGTGCTCGCTTAGCATGCGAGAGGTACGGGGTTCGATACCCCGCATCTCCAACTTATTGTTATGTTTAGAACTCGCTAATATATTTTAGGGTGTTTTGATATTTTCTGGAATTTTTTATTTCCTTTGATTTTTATTTATTCTTTTTAATGTCTTACAGCATTTATTATTATAATAATCAAATGGGGATGTAGCTCAAATGGTAGAGCGCTCGCTTTGCATGCGGGAGGTATGAGGTTCGATACCCCGCATCTCCAAATTACTTTTATCCTCATAAGTCATCAATATATTTTAGGGTATTTTGATATTTTCAGGCATTTCTTATTTTCTTTCATATTTAATTATGAATTTTAATTTATTACAACAATTTTTATCACAATTAGCAAATGGGCATTTTGCTCAAATGGAGGAATGCTCGCTCTACATGCAAGTGGTACGGGGATCGATACCCCATATCTCTAAATTATTTTTATCTTCACAACTCACCAACATGTTTTAAGGTGTTTTGATCTTTTCCGGAATTTATTATTTTTTTTCATATACATTTATTATTTTAAATTTTTTTTGGTTTAATTTATTACAACAATTACCATCATAATTAATAAATGGGGACGTAGCTGAAACGGTAGAGTGCCTGCTTTGCTTGCAAGAGGTACGAGGCTCGATACACCGCATTTCCAAATTATTTTTATCCTCACAATTCACCAATATATTTTAGAGTATTTTGATCTTTTCTAGAAATTTCTTCTTTTCTTTCATTTTTATTTTTTATTTGTTTAGGTTTAATTTATTATAACGATTACTGTCATAGTTCAGAAATGGGAATGTAGCACAAATGGTAGATTGCTCGCTTTGCTTGTTAGAGGTACGTGGTTCGATACATGCATTTCCAAATCATTTTTGTCCTCACAACTCGCCAATATGTTTTAGGGTGTTTTGATCTTTTCAGGAATTTCTTATTTTCTCTCTTATTCATTTATTATTTTTAATTTCTAATTTTAACTTATTACAAAAATTACTATCATAATTAACGATTGGGGACGTAGCTCAAACAGTAGAGCTCTTGCTTTGCATGCAAGATGTTCGAGGTTCGTTACCCTCCATCTGAAAATTATTTTTATACTCTCAACTCACCAATATGTTTTAGGGTGTTTTGATCTTTTGGGAAATTTATTATGTTCTTTTATTTATATTTGTTATTTATTATTTCATATTTTTTAATTTTAATTTATTATAAATATCAC
Organism: Nelumbo lutea; assembly: GCF_056320005.1. Taxonomy (NCBI): domain Eukaryota; kingdom Viridiplantae; phylum Streptophyta; class Magnoliopsida; order Proteales; family Nelumbonaceae; genus Nelumbo; species Nelumbo lutea. Next base: position 110,633,083 of record NC_142685.1, on the reverse strand, counting down.
TATCATAATTAAGTAATGGGGACGTAGCTCATATAGTAGATTGCTCGCTTTGCATGCGAGAGTTTCGATCTTCGATACCTCGCATGTCAAAGTTATTTTTATCCTCCCAACTCACCAATATATTTTAGAGTGCTTTGATCTTCTTAAGAATTTCTTATTTTCTTTGATTTTTCTTTATTATTTTTAATATTTTAGTTTTAATTTATTATAACAATTACTATCATAATTAACAAATGGGGAAGTAGCTTAAATGGTAGAGCGCTTGTTTTGCATGCGAGAGGTATGGGTTTCGGTACGCCGCATCTCCATATAATTTTTATCCTCACAAATGAACAATATGTTTTAGGGTGATTTGATATTTTTTGGAATTTCTTATTTTCTTTCATTTTTATTTATTATTTTGAACTTATCAAATTTTAATATATTACAACAATAACTATCTCAATTAACAAATGGGGATGTAGCTGAAATGGTAGAGCGCTCGCTTAGCATGCGAGAAGTACCAGCTTCAATACCCCGCATCTCTAAAATATTTTTACCTCACAACTCAACAATAAAATTTAGAGTGTTTTAATAATTTTCAAGAATTTCTTATTTTCTTTCGTATTTATTTATTTATTTTAATTTTTAATTTTATTGTATTGCAACAATTATTATCATAGATAACAAATGGGTATGTAGCACAAACCGAAGAGTGCCCGCTTTGCATGTTAAGGGTACGGGGTTCGATACCCCACATTTCTAAATTATTTTTATCCTCACAACACATCAATATATTTCAGGGTGTTTTGACCTTTTCAAGAATTTCTTATTTTCTTTCATATGTATTTACTATTTTTTTACTTTTTGCAACAATTACTCTCATTATTAACAAATGGGAATGTAGCTCAAATGGTAGAATGCTTGCTATGCATGCGAGAGGTACAGCAACCGATACTCCGCATCTCCAAATTGTTTTTATCTTCACAATTCACCAATATATGTTAAGGTGTGTTGAACTTTTCTGGAATTTCTTATTTTCTTTTATATTTATTTATTATTTATAATTTATAATTTTAATTTATTACAACAATTACTTTCGCAATTAAGAATTGGGGATGTAGCTCGAACGGTAAAGCGCTTACTTTGCATTCAAGGGGTACGTAGATCGATAAATTGCATTTCCAAATTATTTTTATCCTCACAACTCACTAATATATTTTAGGGTGTTTTTAAACTTTACAAGAATATCTTATTTTCTTTTGTTTTTATTTATTATTTTTAATTTTTAATTTTTTGTATTACAACAGCAACTATCATAACTAACAAATGGGGATGTAGCTAAAACAGAAGAGGGCACGCTTTGCATGTTAGAAGTATGGGGTTCAATAAACCGCATTTCCAAATTATTTTTGTCCTGACAACTCACCAATATACTTTAAGGTGTTTTGATCTTTTAAAGAATTTCTTATTTTCTTTCATATTCATTTATTATTTTTAATTTTTAATTGTAATTTATTAATACAATTACAATCATAATTAACAAACGGGGGCATAGCTCAAACGGTAGAGCGCTTGCTTTGCAAGCAAGAGGTAAGGGGATCGATACACCGCATTTCCAGATTATTTTTATCCTCACAACTCACCAATATATATGATTATTATTTTTAATTTTTAAGTGTCTTTTATTACAACAATTACTATCTTAATTAACAAATGGGGATGTAGCTCAAATGGAAGAGTGCTCACTTACTATGCGAGCGGTACGGGGTTCGATACCCTGCATCTCCAACTTATTGTTATCCTCAGAACACGCTAATATATTTTAGGGTGTTTTGATCTTTTCTGGAATTTTTAATTTTCTTTGATTTTTATTTATTCTTTTTAATGTCTTACAACATTTACTATTATAATAATAAAATGGGGATGTAGCTTAAATGGTAGAGCGCTCCCTTTGCATGCAAGATGTACGGTGTTTGATAACCCGCATATCCAAATTACTTTTATCCTCATATGTCATCAATATATTTTAGGGTATTTTGATATTTTCAGGCATTTCTTATTTTCTTTAATATTTAACTATTATTTTTAATTTATTACAACAATTTTTATCACAATTAGCAAATGGGCATTTTGCTCAAATGGAGGAATGCGCACTCTACATGCAAGAGGTACGTGGATCGATACCCCATATCTCTAAATTATTTTTATCTTCACAACTCACCATTATGTTTTAAGGTGTTTTGATCTTTTCCGCAATTTATTATTTTTTTTCATATACATTTATTATTTTAAGTTTTTTTTGGTTTAATTTATTACGACAATTACCATCATAATTAACAAATGGGGACGTAGCTGAAACGGTAGAGTGCCTGCTTTGCTTGCAAGAGGTACGAGGATCGATACACCGCATTTCCAAATTATTTTAATCCTCACAACTCACCAATATATTTGATTATTATTTTTAATTTTTAAGTGTAATTTTTTACGACAATTACTATCTTAATTAACAAATGGGGATGTAGCTCAAATGGAAGAGTGCTCGCTTAGCATGCGAGAGGTACGGGGTTCGATACCCCGCATCTCCAACTTATTGTTATGTTTAGAACTCGCTAATATATTTTAGGGTGTTTTGATATTTTCTGGAATTTTTTATTTCCTTTGATTTTTATTTATTCTTTTTAATGTCTTACAGCATTTATTATTATAATAATCAAATGGGGATGTAGCTCAAATGGTAGAGCGCTCGCTTTGCATGCGGGAGGTATGAGGTTCGATACCCCGCATCTCCAAATTACTTTTATCCTCATAAGTCATCAATATATTTTAGGGTATTCTGATATTTTCAGGCATTTCTTATTTTCTTTCATATTTAATTATGAATTTTAATTTATTACAACAATTTTTATCACAATTAGCAAATGGGCATTTTGCTCAAATGGAGGAATGCTCGCTCTACATGCAAGTGGTACGGGGATCGATACCCCATATCTCTAAATTATTTTTATCTTCACAACTCACCAACATGTTTTAAGGTGTTTTGATCTTTTCCGGAATTTATTATTTTTTTTCATATACATTTATTATTTTAAATTTTTTTTGGTTTAATTTATTACAACAATTACCATCATAATTAATAAATGGGGACGTAGCTGAAACGGTAGAGTGCCTGCTTTGCTTGCAAGAGGTACGAGGCTCGATACACCGCATTTCCAAATTATTTTTATCCTCACAATTCACCAATATATTTTAGAGTATTTTGATCTTTTCTAGAAATTTCTTCTTTTCTTTCATTTTTATTTTTTATTTGTTTAGGTTTAATTTATTATAACGATTACTGTCATAGTTCAGAAATGGGAATGTAGCACAAATGGTAGATTGCTCGCTTTGCTTGTTAGAGGTACGTGGTTCGATACATGCATTTCCAAATCATTTTTGTCCTCACAACTCGCCAATATGTTTTAGGGTGTTTTGATCTTTTCAGGAATTTCTTATTTTCTCTCTTATTCATTTATTATTTTTAATTTCTAATTTTAACTTATTACAAAAATTACTATCATAATTAACGATTGGGGACGTAGCTCAAACAGTAGAGCTCTTGCTTTGCATGCAAGATGTTCGAGGTTCGTTACCCTCCATCTGAAAATTATTTTTATAGTCTCAACTCACCAATATGTTTTAGGGTGTTTTGATCTTTTGGGAAATTTATTATGTTCTTTTATTTATATTTGTTATTTATTATTTCATATTTTTTAATTTTAATTTATTATAAATATCACTATCATAATTAAGTAATGGGGACGTAGCTCATATAGTAGATTGCTCGCTTTGCATGCGAGAGTTTCGATCTTCGATACCTCGCATGTCAAAGTTATTTTTATCCTCCCAACTCACCAATATATTTTAGAGTGCTTTGATCTTCTTAAGAATTTCTTATTTTCTTTGATTTTTCTTTATTATTTTTAATATTTTAGTTTTAATTTATTATAACAATTACTATCATAATTAACAAATGGGGAAGTAGCTTAAATGGTAGAGCGCTTGTTTTGCATGCGAGAGGTATGGGTTTCGGTACGCCGCATCTCCATATAATTTTTATCCTCACAAATGAACAATATGTTTTAGGGTGATTTGATATTTTTTGGAATTTCTTATTTTCTTTCATTTTTATTTATTATTTTGAACTTATCAAATTTTAATATATTACAACAATAACTATCTCAATTAACAAATGGGGATGTAGCTGAAATGGTAGAGCGCTCGCTTAGCATGCGAGAAGTACCAGCTTCAATACCCCGCATCTCTAAAATATTTTTACCTCACAACTCAACAATAAAATTTAGAGTGTTTTAATAATTTTCAAGAATTTCTTATTTTCTTTCGTATTTATTTATTTATTTTAATTTTTAATTTTATTGTATTGCAACAATTATTATCATAGATAACAAATGGGTATGTAGCACAAACCGAAGAGTGCCCGCTTTGCATGTTAAGGGTACGGGGTTCGATACCCCACATTTCTAAATTATTTTTATCCTCACAACACATCAATATATTTCAGGGTGTTTTGACCTTTTCAAGAATTTCTTATTTTCTTTCATATGTATTTACTATTTTTTTACTTTTTGCAACAATTACTCTCATTATTAACAAATGGGAATGTAGCTCAAATGGTAGAATGCTTGCTATGCATGCGAGAGGTACAGCAACCGATACTCCGCATCTCCAAATTGTTTTTATCTTCACAATTCACCAATATATGTTAAGGTGTGTTGAACTTTTCTGGAATTTCTTATTTTCTTTTATATTTATTTATTATTTATAATTTTTAATTTTAATTTATTACAACAATTACTTTCGCAATTAAGAATTGGGGATGTAGCTCGAACGGTAAAGCGCTTACTTTGCATTCAAGGGGTACGTAGATCGATAAATTGCATTTCCAAATTATTTTTATCCTCACAACTCACTAATATATTTTAGGGTGTTTTTAAACTTTACAAGAATATCTTATTTTCTTTTGTTTTTATTTATTATTTTTAATTTTTAATTTTTTGTATTACAACAGCAACTATCATAACTAACAAATGGGGATGTAGCTAAAACAGAAGAGGGCACGCTTTGCATGTTAGAAGTATGGGGTTCAATAAACCGCATTTCCAAATTATTTTTGTCCTGACAACTCACCAATATACTTTAAGGTGTTTTGATCTTTTAAAGAATTTCTTATTTTCTTTCATATTCATTTATTATTTTTAATTTTTAATTGTAATTTATTAATACAATTACAATCATAATTAACAAACGGGGGCATAGCTCAAACGGTAGAGCGCTTGCTTTGCAAGCAAGAGGTAAGGGGATCGATACACCGCATTTCCAGATTATTTTTATCCTCACAACTCACCAATATATATGATTATTATTTTTAATTTTTAAGTGTCTTTTATTACAACAATTACTATCTTAATTAACAAATGGGGATGTAGCTCAAATGGAAGAGTGCTCACTTACTATGCGAGCGGTACGGGGTTCGATACCCTGCATCTCCAACTTATTGTTATCCTCAGAACACGCTAATATATTTTAGGGTGTTTTGATCTTTTCTGGAATTTTTAATTTTCTTTGATTTTTATTTATTCTTTTTAATGTCTTACAACATTTACTATTATAATAATAAAATGGGGATGTAGCTTAAATGGTAGAGCGCTCCCTTTGCATGCAAGATGTACGGTGTTTGATAACCCGCATATCCAAATTACTTTTATCCTCATATGTCATCAATATATTTTAGGGTATTTTGATATTTTCAGGCATTTCTTATTTTCTTTAATATTTAACTATTATTTTTAATTTATTACAACAATTTTTATCACAATTAGCAAATGGGCATTTTGCTCAAATGGAGGAATGCGCACTCTACATGCAAGAGGTACGTGGATCGATACCCCATATCTCTAAATTATTTTTATCTTCACAACTCACCATTATGTTTTAAGGTGTTTTGATCTTTTCCGCAATTTATTATTTTTTTTCATATACATTTATTATTTTAAGTTTTTTTTGGTTTAATTTATTACGACAATTACCATCATAATTAACAAATGGGGACGTAGCTGAAACGGTAGAGTGCCTGCTTTGCTTGCAAGAGGTACGAGGATCGATACACCGCATTTCCAAATTATTTTAATCCTCACAACTCACCAATATATTTGATTATTATTTTTTATTTTTAAGTGTAATTTTTTACGACAATTACTATCTTAATTAACAAATGGGGATGTAGCTCAAATGGAAGAGTGCTCGCTTAGCATGCGAGAGGTACGGGGTTCGATACCCCGCATCTCCAACTTATTGTTATGTTTAGAACTCGCTAATATATTTTAGGGTGTTTTGATATTTTCTGGAATTTTTTATTTCCTTTGATTTTTATTTATTCTTTTTAATGTCTTACAAATTTATTATTATAATAATCAAATGGGGATGTAGCTCAAATGGTAGAGCGCTCGCTTTGCATGCAAGAGGTATGAGGTTCGATACCCCGCATCTCCAAATTACTTTTATCCTCATAAGTCACCAATATATTTTAGGGTATTTTGATATTTTCAGGCATTTCTTATTTTCTTTTTATATTTAATTATGAATTTTAATTTATTACAACAATTTCTATCACAATTAGCAAATGGGCATTTTGCTCAAATAGTAGGAATGCTCGCTCTACATGCAAGTGGTACGGGGATCGATACCCCATATCTCTAAATTATTTTTATCTTCACAACTCACCAACATGTTTTAAGGTGTTTTGATCTTTTAAGGAATTTATTATTTTCTTTCATATTTCATTTATTATTTTAATATTTTAGGTTTAATTTATTACAACAATTACTATCATAATTAACAAATGGGGACGTAGCTGAAATGGTAGAGTGCTTGCTTTGCATGCGAGAGGTATGGGTTCGATACACCGCATCTCCAAATTATTTTTATCCTCACAATTCACCAATATATTTTAGGGTGATTTGATATTTTTTGGAATTTCTTATTTTCTTTCATTTTTATTTATTATTTTGAACTTATCAAATTTTAATATATTACAACAATAACTATCTCAAATAACAAATGGGGATGTAGCTGAAATGGTAGAGCGCTCGCTTAGCATGCGAGAAGTACCAGCTTCAATACCCCGCATCTCTAAAATATTTTTACCTCACAACTCAACAATAAAATTTAGAGTGTTTTAATAATTTTCAAGAATTTCTTATTTTCTTTCGTATTTATTTATTTATTTTAATTTTTAATTTTATTGTATTGCAACAATTATTATCATAGATAACAAATGGGTATGTAGCACAAACCGAAGAGTGCCCGCTTTGCATGTTAAGGGTACGGGGTTCGATACCCCACATTTCTAAATTATTTTTATCCTCACAACACATCAATATATTTCAGGGTGTTTTGACCTTTTCAAGAATTTCTTATTTTCTTTCATATGTATTTACTATTTTTTTACTTTTTGCAACAATTACTCTCATTATTAACAAATGGGAATGTAGCTCAAATGGTAGAACGCTTGCTATGCATGCGAGAGGTACAGCAACCGATACTCCGCATCTCCAAATTGTTTTTATCTTCACAATTCACCAATATATGTTAAGGTGTGTTGAACTTTTCTGGAATTTCTTATTTTCTTTTATATTTATTTATTATTTATAATTTTTAATTTTAATTTATTACAACAATTACTTTCGCAATTAAGAATTGGGGATGTAGCTCGAACGGTAAAGCGCTTACTTTGCATTCAAGGGGTACGTAGATCGATAAATTGCATTTCCAAATTATTTTTATCCTCACAACTCACTAATATATTTTAGGGTGTTTTTAAACTTTACAAGAATATCTTATTTTCTTTTGTTTTTATTTATTATTTTTAATTTTTAATTTTTTGTATTACAACAGCAACTATCATAACTAACAAATGGGGATGTAGCTAAAACAGAAGAGGGCACGCTTTGCATGTTAGAAGTATGGGGTTCAATAAACCGCATTTCCAAATTATTTTTGTCCTGACAACTCACCAATATACTTTAAGGTGTTTTGATCTTTTAAAGAATTTCTTATTTTCTTTCATATTCATTTATTATTTTTAATTTTTAATTGTAATTTATTAATACAATTACAATCATAATTAACAAACGGGGGCATAGCTCAAACGGTAGAGCGCTTGCTTTGCAAGCAAGAGGTAAGGGGATCGATACACCGCATTTCCAGATTATTTTTATCCTCACAACTCACCAATATATATGATTATTATTTTTAATTTTTAAGTGTCTTTTATTACAACAATTACTATCTTAATTAACAAATGGGGATGTAGCTCAAATGGAAGAGTGCTCACTTACTATGCGAGCGGTACGGGGTTCGATACCCTGCATCTCCAACTTATTGTTATCCTCAGAACACGCTAATATATTTTAGGGTGTTTTGATCTTTTCTGGAATTTTTAATTTTCTTTGATTTTTATTTATTCTTTTTAATGTCTTACAACAATTACTATTATAATAATAAAATGGGGATGTAGCTCAAATGGTAGAGCGCTCCCTTTGCATGCAAGATGTACGGTGTTTGATAACCCGCATATCCAAATTACTTTTATCCTCATATGTCATCAATATATTTTAGGGTATTTTGATATTTTCAGGCATTTCTTATTTTCTTTAATATTTAACTATTATTTTTAATTTATTACAACAATTTTTATCACAATTAGCAAATGGGCATTTTGCTCAAATGGAGGAATGCGCACTCTACATGCAAGAGGTACGTGGATCGATACCCCATATCTCTAAATTATTTTTATCTTCACAACTCACCATTATGTTTTAAGGTGTTTTGATCTTTTCCGCAATTTATTATTTTTTTTCATATACATTTATTATTTTAAGTTTTTTTTGGTTTAATTTATTACGACAATTACCATCATAATTAACAAATGGGGACGTAGCTGAAACGGTAGAGTGCCTGCTTTGCTTGCAAGAGGTACGAGGATCGATACACCGCATTTCCAAATTATTTTAATCCTCACAACTCACCAATATATTTGATTATTATTTTTAATTTTTAAGTGTAATTTTTTACGACAATTACTATCTTAATTAACAAATGGGGATGTAGCTCAAATGGAAGAGTGCTCGCTTAGCATGCGAGAGGTACGGGGTTCGATACCCCGCATCTCCAACTTATTGTTATGTTTAGAACTCGCTAATATATTTTAGGGTGTTTTGATATTTTCTGGAATTTTTTATTTCCTTTGATTTTTATTTATTCTTTTTAATGTCTTACAGCATTTATTATTATAATAATCAAATGGGGATGTAGCTCAAATGGTAGAGCGCTCGCTTTGCATGCGGGAGGTATGAGGTTCGATACCCCGCATCTCCAAATTACTTTTATCCTCATAAGTCATCAATATATTTTAGGGTATTTTGATATTTTCAGGCATTTCTTATTTTCTTTCATATTTAATTATGAATTTTAATTTATTACAACAATTTATATCACAATTAGCAAATGGGCATTTTGCTCAAATTGAGGAATGCTCGCTCTACATGCAAGTGGTACGGGGATCGATACCCCATATCTCTAAATTATTTTTATCTTCACAACTCACCAACATGTTTTAAGGTGTTTTGATCTTTTCCGGAATTTATTATTTTTTTTCATATACATTTATTATTTTAAATTTTTTTTGGTTTAATTTATTACAACAATTACCATCATAATTAATAAATGGGGACGTAGCTGAAACGGTAGAGTGCTTGCTTTGCTTGCAAGAGGTACGAGGCTCGATACACCGCATTTCCAAATTATTTTTACCCTCACAATTCACCAATATATTTTAGAGTATTTTGATCTTTTCAAGAAATTTCTTCTTTTCTTTCATTTTTATTTTTTATTTGTTTAGGTTTAATTTATTATAACGATTACTGTCATAGTTCAGAAATGGGAATGTAGCACAAATGGTAGATTGCTCGCTTTGCTTGTTAGAGGTACGTGGTTCGATACATGCATTTCCAAATCATTTTTGTCCTCACAACTCGCCAATATGTTTTAGGGTGTTTTGATCTTTTCAGGAATTTCTTATTTTCTCTCTTATTCATATATTATTTTTAATTTCTAATTTTAACTTATTACTAAAATTACTATCATAATTAACGACTGGGGACGTAGCTCAAACAGTAGAGCTCTTGCTTTGCATGCAAGATGTTCGAGGTTCGTTACCCTCCATCTGAAAATTATTTTTATAGTCTCAACTCACCAATATGTTTTAGGGTGTTTTGATCTTTTGGGAAATTTATTATGTTGTTTTATTTATATTTGTTATTTATTATTTCATATTTTTTAATTTTAATTTATTATAAATATCACTATCATAATTAAGTAATGGGGACGTAGCTCATATAGTAGATTGCTCGCTTTGCATGCGAGAGTTTCGATCTTCGATACCTCGCATGTCCAAGTTATTTTTATCCTCCCAACTCACCAATATATTTTAGAGTGCTTTGATCTTCTTAAGAATTTCTTATTTTCTTTGATTTTTCTTTATTATTTTTAATATTTTAGTTTTAATTTATTATAACAATTACTATCATAATTAACAAATGGGGAAGTAGCTTAAATGGTAGAGCGCTTGTTTTGCATGCGAGAGGTATGGGTTTCGGTACGCCGCATCTCCATATAATTTTTATCCTCACAAATGAACAATATGTTTTAGGGTGATTTGATATTTTTTGGAATTTCTTATTTTCTTTCATTTTTATTTATTATTTTGAACTTATCAAATTTTAATATATTACAACAATAACTATCTCAAATAACAAATGGGGATGTAGCTGAAATGGTAGAGCGCTCGCTTAGCATGCGAGAAGTACCAGCTTCAATACCCCGCATCTCTAAAATATTTTTACCTCACAACTCAACAATAAAATTTAGAGTGTTTTAATAATTTTCAAGAATTTCTTATTTTCTTTCGTATTTATTTATTTATTTTAATTTTTAATTTTATTGTATTGCAACAATTATTATCATAGATAACAAATGGGTATGTAGCACAAACCGAAGAGTGCCCGCTTTGCATGTTAAGGGTACGGGGTTCGATACCCCACATTTCTAAATTATTTTTATCCTCACAACACATCAATATATTTCAGGGTGTTTTGACCTTTTCAAGAATTTCTTATTTTCTTTCATATGTATTTACTATTTTTTTACTTTTTGCAACAATTACTCTCATTATTAACAAATGGGAATGTAGCTCAAATGGTAGAACGCTTGCTATGCATGCGAGAGGTACAGCAACCGATACTCCGCATCTCCAAATTGTTTTTATCTTCACAATTCACCAATATATGTTAAGGTGTGTTGAACTTTTCTGGAATTTCTTATTTTCTTTTATATTTATTTATTATTTATAATTTATAATTTTAATTTATTACAACAATTACTTTCGCAATTAAGAATTGGGGATGTAGCTCGAACGGTAAAGCGCTTACTTTGCATTCAAGGGGTACGTAGATCGATAAATTGCATTTCCAAATTATTTTTATCCTCACAACTCACTAATATATTTTAGGGTGTTTTTAAACTTTACAAGAATATCTTATTTTCTTTTGTTTTTATTTATTATTTTTAATTTTTAATTTTTTGTATTACAACAGCAACTATCATAACTAACAAATGGGGATGTAGCTAAAACAGAAGAGGGCACGCTTTGCATGTTAGAAGTATGGGGTTCAATAAACCGCATTTCCAAATTATTTTTGTCCTGACAACTCACCAATATACTTTAAGGTGTTTTGATCTTTTAAAGAATTTCTTATTTTCTTTCATATTCATTTATTATTTTTAATTTTTAATTGTAATTTATTAATACAATTACAATCATAATTAACAAACGGGGGCATAGCTCAAACGGTAGAGCGCTTGCTTTGCAAGCAAGAGGTAAGGGGATCGATACACCGCATTTCCAGATTATTTTTATCCTCACAACTCACCAATATATATGATTATTATTTTTAATTTTTAAGTGTCTTTTATTACAACAATTACTATCTTAATTAACAAATGGGGATGTAGCTCAAATGGAAGAGTGCTCACTTACTATGCGAGCGGTACGGGGTTCGATACCCTGCATCTCCAACTTATTGTTATCCTCAGAACACGCTAATATATTTTAGGGTGTTTTGATCTTTTCTGGAATTTTTAATTTTCTTTGATTTTTATTTATTCTTTTTAATGTCTTACAACATTTACTATTATAATAATAAAATGGGGATGTAGCTCAAATGGTAGAGCGCTCCCTTTGCATGCAAGATGTACGGTGTTTGATAACCCGCATATCCAAATTACTTTTATCCTCATATGTCATCAATATATTTTAGGGTATTTTGATATTTTCAGGCATTTCTTATTTTCTTTAATATTTAACTATTATTTTTAATTTATTACAACAATTTTTATCACAATTAGCAAATGGGCATTTTGCTCAAATGGAGGAATGCGCACTCTACATGAAAGAGGTACGTGGATCGATACCCCATATCTCTAAATTATTTTTATCTTCACAACTCACCATTATGTTTTAAGGTGTTTTGATCTTTTCCGCAATTTATTATTTTTTTTCATATACATTTATTATTTTAAGTTTCTTTTGGTTTAATTTATTACGACAATTACCATCATAATTAACAAATGGGGACGTAGCTGAAACGGTAGAGTGCCTGCTTTGCTTGCAAGAGGTACGAGGATCGATACACCGCATTTCCAAATTATTTTAATCCTCACAACTCACCAATATATTTGATTATTATTTTTAATTTTTAAGTGTAATTTTTTACGACAATTACTATCTTAATTAACAAATGGGGATGTAGCTCAAATGGAAGAGTGCTCGCTTAGCATGCGAGAGGTACGGGGTTCGATACCCCGCATCTCCAACTTATTGTTATGTTTAGAACTCGCTAATATATTTTAGGGTGTTTTGATATTTTCTGGAATTTTTTATTTCCTTTGATTTTTATTTATTCTTTTTAATGTCTTACAGCATTTATTATTATAATAATCAAATGGGGATGTAGCTCAAATGGTAGAGCGCTCGCTTTGCATGCGGGAGGTATGAGGTTCGATACCCCGCATCTCCAAATTACTTTTATCCTCATAAGTCATCAATATATTTTAGGGTATTCTGATATTTTCAGGCATTTCTTATTTTCTTTCATATTTAATTATGAATTTTAATTTATTACAACAATTTTTATCACAATTAGCAAATGGGCATTTTGCTCAAATGGAGGAATGCTCGCTCTACATGCAAGTGGTACGGGGATCGATACCCCATATCTCTAAATTATTTTTATCTTCACAACTCACCAACATGTTTTAAGGTGTTTTGATCTTTTCCGGAATTTATTATTTTTTTTCATATACATTTATTATTTTAAATTTTTTTTGGTTTAATTTATTACAACAATTACCATCATAATTAATAAATGGGGACGTAGCTGAAACGGCAGAGTGCCTGCTTTGCTTGCAAGAGGTACGAGGCTCGATACACCGCATTTCCAAATTATTTTTATCCTCACAATTCACCAATATATTTTAGAGTATTTTGATCTTTCCTAGAAATTTCTTCTTTTCTTTCATTTTTATTTTTTATTTGTTTAGGTTTAATTTATTATAACGATTACTGTCATAGTTCAGAAATGGGAATGTAGCACAAATGGTAGATTGCTCGCTTTGCTTGTTAGAGGTACGTGGTTCGATACATGCATTTCCAAATCATTTTTGTCCTCACAACTCGCCAATATGTTTTAGGGTGTTTTGATCTTTTCAGGAATTTCTTATTTTCTCTCTTATTCATTTATTATTTTTAATTTCTAATTTTAACTTATTACAAAAATTACTATCATAATTAACGATTGGGGACGTAGCTCAAACAGTAGAGCTCTTGCTTTGCATGCAAGATGTTCGAGGTTCGTTACCCTCCATCTGAAAATTATTTTTATAGTCTCAACTCACCAATATGTTTTAGGGTGTTTTGATCTTTTGGGAAATTTATTATGTTCTTTTATTTATATTTGTTATTTATTATTTCATATTTTTTAATTTTAATTTATTATAAATATCACTATCATAATTAAGTAATGGGGACGTAGCTCATATAGTAGATTGCTCGCTTTGCATGCGAGAGTTTCGATCTTCGATACCTCGCATGTCAAAGTTATTTTTATCCTCCCAACTCACCAATATATTTTAGAGTGCTTTGATCTTCTTAAGAATTTCTTATTTTCTTTGATTTTTCTTTATTATTTTTAATATTTTAGTTTTAATTTATTATAACAATTACTATCATAATTAACAAATGGGGAAGTAGCTTAAATGGTAGAGCGCTTGTTTTGCATGCGAGAGGTATGGGTTTCGGTACGCCGCATCTCCATATAATTTTTATCCTCACAAATGAACAATATGTTTTAGGGTGATTTGATATTTTTTGGAATTTCTTATTTTCTTTCATTTTTATTTATTATTTTGAACTTATCAAATTTTAATATATTACAACAATAACTATCTCAATTAACAAATGGGGATGTAGCTGAAATGGTAGAGCGCTCGCTTAGCATGCGAGAAGTACCAGCTTCAATACCCCGCATCTCTAAAATATTTTTACCTCACAACTCAACAATAAAATTTAGAGTGTTTTAATAATTTTCAAGAATTTCTTATTTTCTTTCGTATTTATTTATTTATTTTAATTTTTAATTTTATTGTATTGCAACAATTATTATCATAGATAACAAATGGGTATGTAGCACAAACCGAAGAGTGCCCGCTTTGCATGTTAAGGGTACGGGGTTCGATACCCCACATTTCTAAATTATTTTTATCCTCACAACACATCAATATATTTCAGGGTGTTTTGACCTTTTCAAGAATTTCTTATTTTCTTTCATATGTATTTACTATTTTTTTACTTTTTGCAACAATTACTCTCATTATTAACAAATGGGAATGTAGCTCAAATGGTAGAATGCTTGCTATGCATGCGAGAGGTACAGCAACCGATACTCCGCATCTCCAAATTGTTTTTATCTTCACAATTCACCAATATATGTTAAGGTGTGTTGAACTTTTCTGGAATTTCTTATTTTCTTTTATATTTATTTATTATTTATAATTTTTAATTTTAATTTATTACAACAATTACTTTCGCAATTAAGAATTGGGGATGTAGCTCGAACGGTAAAGCGCTTACTTTGCATTCAAGGGGTACGTAGATCGATAAATTGCATTTCCAAATTATTTTTATCCTCACAACTCACTAATATATTTTAGGGTGTTTTTAAACTTTACAAGAATATCTTATTTTCTTTTGTTTTTATTTATTATTTTTAATTTTTAATTTTTTGTATTACAACAGCAACTATCATAACTAACAAATGGGGATGTAGCTAAAACAGAAGAGGGCACGCTTTGCATGTTAGAAGTATGGGGTTCAATAAACCGCATTTCCAAATTATTTTTGTCCTGACAACTCACCAATATACTTTAAGGTGTTTTGATCTTTTAAAGAATTTCTTATTTTCTTTCATATTCATTTATTATTTTTAATTTTTAATTGTAATTTATTAATACAATTACAATCATAATTAACAAACGGGGGCATAGCTCAAACGGTAGAGCGCTTGCTTTGCAAGCAAGAGGTAAGGGGATCGATACACCGCATTTCCAGATTATTTTTATCCTCACAACTCACCAATATATATGATTATTATTTTTAATTTTTAAGTGTCTTTTATTACAACAATTACTATCTTAATTAACAAATGGGGATGTAGCTCAAATGGAAGAGTGCTCACTTACTATGCGAGCGGTACGGGGTTCGATACCCTGCATCTCCAACTTATTGTTATCCTCAGAACACGCTAATATATTTTAGGGTGTTTTGATCTTTTCTGGAATTTTTAATTTTCTTTGATTTTTATTTATTCTTTTTAATGTCTTACAACATTTACTATTATAATAATAAAATGGGGATGTAGCTTAAATGGTAGAGCGCTCCCTTTGCATGCAAGATGTACGGTGTTTGATAACCCGCATATCCAAATTACTTTTATCCTCATATGTCATCAATATATTTTAGGGTATTTTGATATTTTCAGGCATTTCTTATTTTCTTTAATATTTAACTATTATTTTTAATTTATTACAACAATTTTTATCACAATTAGCAAATGGGCATTTTGCTCAAATGGAGGAATGCGCACTCTACATGCAAGAGGTACGTGGATCGATACCCCATATCTCTAAATTATTTTTATCTTCACAACTCACCATTATGTTTTAAGGTGTTTTGATCTTTTCCGCAATTTATTATTTTTTTTCATATACATTTATTATTTTAAGTTTTTTTTGGTTTAATTTATTACGACAATTACCATCATAATTAACAAATGGGGACGTAGCTGAAACGGTAGAGTGCCTGCTTTGCTTGCAAGAGGTACGAGGATCGATACACCGCATTTCCAAATTATTTTAATCCTCACAACTCACCAATATATTTGATTATTATTTTTAATTTTTAAGTGTAATTTTTTACGACAATTACTATCTTAATTAACAAATGGGGATGTAGCTCAAATGGAAGAGTGCTCGCTTAGCATGCGAGAGGTACGGGGTTCGATACCCCGCATCTCCAACTTATTGTTATGTTTAGAACTCGCTAATATATTTTAGGGTGTTTTGATATTTTCTGGAATTTTTTATTTCCTTTGATTTTTATTTATTCTTTTTAATGTCTTACAGCATTTATTATTATAATAATCAAATGGGGATGTAGCTCAAATGGTAGAGCGCTCGCTTTGCATGCGGGAGGTATGAGGTTCGATACCCCGCATCTCCAAATTACTTTTATCCTCATAAGTCATCAATATATTTTAGGGTATTCTGATATTTTCAGGCATTTCTTATTTTCTTTCATATTTAATTATGAATTTTAATTTATTACAACAATTTTTATCACAATTAGCAAATGGGCATTTTGCTCAAATGGAGGAATGCTCGCTCTACATGCAAGTGGTACGGGGATCGATACCCCATATCTCTAAATTATTTTTATCTTCACAACTCACCAACATGTTTTAAGGTGTTTTGATCTTTTCCGGAATTTATTATTTTTTTTCATATACATTTATTATTTTAAATTTTTTTTGGTTTAATTTATTACAACAATTACCATCATAATTAATAAATGGGGACGTAGCTGAAACGGTAGAGTGCCTGCTTTGCTTGCAAGAGGTACGAGGCTCGATACACCGCATTTCCAAATTATTTTTATCCTCACAATTCACCAATATATTTTAGAGTATTTTGATCTTTTCTAGAAATTTCTTCTTTTCTTTCATTTTTATTTTTTATTTGTTTAGGTTTAATTTATTATAACGATTACTGTCATAGTTCAGAAATGGGAATGTAGCACAAATGGTAGATTGCTCGCTTTGCTTGTTAGAGGTACGTGGTTCGATACATGCATTTCCAAATCATTTTTGTCCTCACAACTCGCCAATATGTTTTAGGGTGTTTTGATCTTTTCAGGAATTTCTTATTTTCTCTCTTATTCATTTATTATTTTTAATTTCTAATTTTAACTTATTACAAAAATTACTATCATAATTAACGATTGGGGACGTAGCTCAAACAGTAGAGCTCTTGCTTTGCATGCAAGATGTTCGAGGTTCGTTACCCTCCATCTGAAAATTATTTTTATAGTCTCAACTCACCAATATGTTTTAGGGTGTTTTGATCTTTTGGGAAATTTATTATGTTCTTTTATTTATATTTGTTATTTATTATTTCATATTTTTTAATTTTAATTTATTATAAATATCACTATCATAATTAAGTAATGGGGACGTAGCTCATATAGTAGATTGCTCGCTTTGCATGCGAGAGTTTCGATCTTCGATACCTCGCATGTCAAAGTTATTTTTATCCTCCCAACTCACCAATATATTTTAGAGTGCTTTGATCTTCTTAAGAATTTCTTATTTTCTTTGATTTTTCTTTATTATTTTTAATATTTTAGTTTTAATTTATTATAACAATTACTATCATAATTAACAAATGGGGAAGTAGCTTAAATGGTAGAGCGCTTGTTTTGCATGCGAGAGGTATGGGTTTCGGTACGCCGCATCTCCATATAATTTTTATCCTCACAAATGAACAATATGTTTTAGGGTGATTTGATATTTTTTGGAATTTCTTATTTTCTTTCATTTTTATTTATTATTTTGAACTTATCAAATTTTAATATATTACAACAATAACTATCTCAATTAACAAATGGGGATGTAGCTGAAATGGTAGAGCGCTCGCTTAGCATGCGAGAAGTACCAGCTTCAATACCCCGCATCTCTAAAATATTTTTACCTCACAACTCAACAATAAAATTTAGAGTGTTTTAATAATTTTCAAGAATTTCTTATTTTCTTTCGTATTTATTTATTTATTTTAATTTTTAATTTTATTGTATTGCAACAATTATTATCATAGATAACAAATGGGTATGTAGCACAAACCGAAGAGTGCCCGCTTTGCATGTTAAGGGTACGGGGTTCGATACCCCACATTTCTAAATTATTTTTATCCTCACAACACATCAATATATTTCAGGGTGTTTTGACCTTTTCAAGAATTTCTTATTTTCTTTCATATGTATTTACTATTTTTTTACTTTTTGCAACAATTACTCTCATTATTAACAAATGGGAATGTAGCTCAAATGGTAGAATGCTTGCTATGCATGCGAGAGGTACAGCAACCGATACTCCGCATCTCCAAATTGTTTTTATCTTCACAATTCACCAATATATGTTAAGGTGTGTTGAACTTTTCTGGAATTTCTTATTTTCTTTTATATTTATTTATTATTTATAATTTTTAATTTTAATTTATTACAACAATTACTTTCGCAATTAAGAATTGGGGATGTAGCTCGAACGGTAAAGCGCTTACTTTGCATTCAAGGGGTACGTAGATCGATAAATTGCATTTCCAAATTATTTTTATCCTCACAACTCACTAATATATTTTAGGGTGTTTTTAAACTTTACAAGAATATCTTATTTTCTTTTGTTTTTATTTATTATTTTTAATTTTTAATTTTTTGTATTACAACAGCAACTATCATAACTAACAAATGGGGATGTAGCTAAAACAGAAGAGGGCACGCTTTGCATGTTAGAAGTATGGGGTTCAATAAACCGCATTTCCAAATTATTTTTGTCCTGACAACTCACCAATATACTTTAAGGTGTTTTGATCTTTTAAAGAATTTCTTATTTTCTTTCATATTCATTTATTATTTTTAATTTTTAATTGTAATTTATTAATACAATTACAATCATAATTAACAAACGGGGGCATAGCTCAAACGGTAGAGCGCTTGCTTTGCAAGCAAGAGGTAAGGGGATCGATACACCGCATTTCCAGATTATTTTTATCCTCACAACTCACCAATATATATGATTATTATTTTTAATTTTTAAGTGTCTTTTATTACAACAATTACTATCTTAATTAACAAATGGGGATGTAGCTCAAATGGAAGAGTGCTCACTTACTATGCGAGCGGTACGGGGTTCGATACCCTGCATCTCCAACTTATTGTTATCCTCAGAACACGCTAATATATTTTAGGGTGTTTTGATCTTTTCTGGAATTTTTAATTTTCTTTGATTTTTATTTATTCTTTTTAATGTCTTACAACATTTACTATTATAATAATAAAATGGGGATGTAGCTTAAATGGTAGAGCGCTCCCTTTGCATGCAAGATGTACGGTGTTTGATAACCCGCATATCCAAATTACTTTTATCCTCATATGTCATCAATATATTTTAGGGTATTTTGATATTTTCAGGCATTTCTTATTTTCTTTAATATTTAACTATTATTTTTAATTTATTACAACAATTTTTATCACAATTAGCAAATGGGCATTTTGCTCAAATGGAGGAATGCGCACTCTACATGCAAGAGGTACGTGGATCGATACCCCATATCTCTAAATTATTTTTATCTTCACAACTCACCATTATGTTTTAAGGTGTTTTGATCTTTTCCGCAATTTATTATTTTTTTTCATATACATTTATTATTTTAAGTTTTTTTTGGTTTAATTTATTACGACAATTACCATCATAATTAACAAATGGGGACGTAGCTGAAACGGTAGAGTGCCTGCTTTGCTTGCAAGAGGTACGAGGATCGATACACCGCATTTCCAAATTATTTTAATCCTCACAACTCACCAATATATTTGATTATTATTTTTAATTTTTAAGTGTAATTTTTTACGACAATTACTATCTTAATTAACAAATGGGGATGTAGCTCAAATGGAAGAGTGCTCGCTTAGCATGCGAGAGGTACGGGGTTCGATACCCCGCATCTCCAACTTATTGTTATGTTTAGAACTCGCTAATATATTTTAGCGTGTTTTGATATTTTCTGGAATTTTTTATTTCCTTTGATTTTTATTTATTCTTTTTAATGTCTTACAGCATTTATTATTATAATAATCAAATGGGGATGTAGCTCAAATGGTAGAGCGCTCGCTTTGCATGCGGGAGGTATGAGGTTCGATTCCCCGCATCTCCAAATTACTTTTATCCTCATAAGTCATCAATATATTTTAGGGTATTTTGATATTTTCAGGCATTTCTTATTTTCTTTCATATTTAATTATGAATTTTAATTTATTACAACAATTTTTATCACAATTAGCAAATGGGCATTTTGCTCAAATGGAGGAATGCTCGCTCTACATGCAAGTGGTACGGGGATCGATACCCCATATCTCTAAATTATTTTTATCTTCACAACTCACCAACATGTTTTAAGGTGTTTTAATCTTTTCCGGAATTTATTATTTTTTTTCATATACATTTATTATTTTAAATTTTTTTTGGTTTAATTTATTACAACAATTACCATCATAATTAATAAATGGGGACGTAGCTGAAACGGTAGAGTGCCTGCTTTGCTTGCAAGAGGTACGAGGCTCGATACACCGCATTTCCAAATTATTTTTATCCTCACAATTCACCAATATATTTTAGAGTATTTTGATCTTTTCTAGAAATTTCTTCTTTTCTTTCATTTTTATTTTTTATTTGTTTAGGTTTAATTTATTATAACGATTACTGTCATAGTTCAGAAATGGGAATGTAGCACAAATGGTAGATTGCTCGCTTTGCTTGTTAGAGGTACGTGGTTCGATACATGCATTTCCAAATCATTTTTGTCCTCACAACTCGCCAATAAATTTTATGGTGTTTTGATCTTTTCAGGACCTTCATATTTTCCCTCTTATTCATTTATTATTTTTATATTCTAATTTTAACTTATTACAAAAATTACTATCAGAATTAACGATTGGGGACGTAGCTCAAACAGTAGAGCTCTTGCTTTGCATGCAAGATGTTCGAGGTTCGTTACCCTCCATCTGAAAATTATTTTTATACTCTCAACTCACCAATATGTTTTAGGGTGTTTTGATCTTTTGGGAAATTTATTATGTTCTTTTATTTATATTTGTTATTTATTATTTCATATTTTTTAATTTTAATTTATTATAAATATCACTATCATAATTAAGTAATGGGGACGTAGCTCATATAGTAGATTGCTCGCTTTGCATGCGAGAGTTTCGATCTTCGATACCTCGCATGTCAAAGTTATTTTTATCCTCCCAACTCACCAATATATTTTAGAGTGCTTTGATCTTCTTAAGAATTTCTTATTTTCTTTGATTTTTCTTTATTATTTTTAATATTTTAGTTTTAATTTATTATAACAATTACTATCATAATTAACAAATGGGGAAGTAGCTTAAATGGTAGAGCGCTTGTTTTGCATGCGAGAGGTATGGGTTTCGGTACGCCGCATCTCCATATAATTTTTATCCTCACAAATGAACAATATGTTTTAGGGTGATTTGATATTTTTTGGAATTTCTTATTTTCTTTCATTTTTATTTATTATTTTGAACTTATCAAATTTTAATATATTACAACAATAACTATCTCAATTAACAAATGGGGATGTAGCTGAAATGGTAGAGCGCTCGCTTAGCATGCGAGAAGTACCAGCTTCAATACCCCGCATCTCTAAAATATTTTTACCTCACAACTCAACAATAAAATTTAGAGTGTTTTAATAATTTTCAAGAATTTCTTATTTTCTTTCGTATTTATTTATTTATTTTAATTTTTAATTTTATTGTATTGCAACAATTATTATCATAGATAACAAATGGGTATGTAGCACAAACCGAAGAGTGCCCGCTTTGCATGTTAAGGGTACGGGGTTCGATACCCCACATTTCTAAATTATTTTTATCCTCACAACACATCAATATATTTCAGGGTGTTTTGACCTTTTCAAGAATTTCTTATTTTCTTTCATATGTATTTACTATTTTTTTACTTTTTGCAACAATTACTCTCATTATTAACAAATGGGAATGTAGCTCAAATGGTAGAATGCTTGCTATGCATGCGAGAGGTACAGCAACCGATACTCCGCATCTCCAAATTGTTTTTATCTTCACAATTCACCAATATATGTTAAGGTGTGTTGAACTTTTCTGGAATTTCTTATTTTCTTTTATATTTATTTATTATTTATAATTTTTAATTTTAATTTATTACAACAATTACTTTCGCAATTAAGAATTGGGGATGTAGCTCGAACGGTAAAGCGCTTACTTTTCATTCAAGGGGTACGTAGATCGATAAATTGCATTTCCAAATTATTTTTATCCTCACAACTCACTAATATATTTTAGGGTGTTTTTAAACTTTACAAGAATATCTTATTTTCTTTTGTTTTTATTTATTATTTTTAATTTTTAATTTTTTGTATTACAACAGCAACTATCATAACTAACAAATGGGGATGTAGCTAAAACAGAAGAGGGCACGCTTTGCATGTTAGAAGTATGGGGTTCAATAAACCGCATTTCCAAATTATTTTTGTCCTGACAACTCACCAATATACTTTAAGGTGTTTTGATCTTTTAAAGAATTTCTTATTTTCTTTCATATTCATTTATTATTTTTAATTTTTAATTGTAATTTATTAATACAATTACAATCATAATTAACAAACGGGGGCATAGCTCAAACGGTAGAGCCCTTGCTTTGCAAGCAAGAGGTAAGGGGATCGATACACCGCATTTCCAGATTATTTTTATCCTCACAACTCACCAATATATATGATTATTATTTTTAATTTTTAAGTGTCTTTTATTACAACAATTACTATCTTAATTAACAAATGGGGATGTAGCTCAAATGGAAGAGTGCTCACTTACTATGCGAGCGGTACGGGGTTCGATACCCTGCATCTCCAACTTATTGTTATCCTCAGAACACGCTAATATATTTTAGGGTGTTTTGATCTTTTCTGGAATTTTTAATTTTCTTTGATTTTTATTTATTCTTTTTAATGTCTTACAACATTTACTATTATAATAATAAAATGGGGATGTAGCTTAAATGGTAGAGCGCTCCCTTTGCATGCAAGATGTACGGTGTTTGATAACCCGCATATCCAAATTACTTTTATCCTCATATGTCATCAATATATTTTAGGGTATTTTGATATTTTCAGGCATTTCTTATTTTCTTTAATATTTAACTATTATTTTTAATTTATTACAACAATTTTTATCACAATTAGCAAATGGGCATTTTGCTCAAATGGAGGAATGCGCACTCTACATGCAAGAGGTACGTGGATCGATACCCCATATCTCTAAATTATTTTTATCTTCACAACTCACCATTATGTTTTAAGGTGTTTTGATCTTTTCCGCAATTTATTATTTTTTTTCATATACATTTATTATTTTAAGTTTTTTTTGGTTTAATTTATTACGACAATTACCATCATAATTAACAAATGGGGACGTAGCTGAAACGGTAGAGTGCCTGCTTTGCTTGCAAGAGGTACGAGGATCGATACACCGCATTTCCAAATTATTTTAATCCTCACAACTCACCAATATATTTGATTATTATTTTTAATTTTTAAGTGTAATTTTTTACGACAATTACTATCTTAATTAACAAATGGGGATGTAGCTCAAATGGAAGAGTGCTCGCTTAGCATGCGAGAGGTACGGGGTTCGATACCCCGCATCTCCAACTTATTGTTATGTTTAGAACTCGCTAATATATTTTAGGGTGTTTTGATATTTTCTGGAATTTTTTATTTCCTTTGATTTTTATTTATTCTTTTTAATGTCTTACAGCATTTATTATTATAATAATCAAATGGGGATGTAGCTCAAATGGTAGAGCGCTCGCTTTGCATGCGGGAGGTATGAGGTTCGATACCCCGCATCTCCAAATTACTTTTATCCTCATAAGTCATCAATATATTTTAGGGTATTTTGATATTTTCAGGCATTTCTTATTTTCTTTCATATTTAATTATGAATTTTAATTTATTACAACAATTTTTATCACAATTAGCAAATGGGCATTTTGCTCAAATGGAGGAATGCTCGCTCTACATGCAAGTGGTACGGGGATCGATACCCCATATCTCTAAATTATTTTTATCTTCACAACTCACCAACATGTTTTAAGGTGTTTTGATCTTTTCCGGAATTTATTATTTTTTTTCATATACATTTATTATTTTAAATTTTTTTTGGTTTAATTTATTACAACAATTACCATCATAATTAATAAATGGGGACGTAGCTGAAACGGTAGAGTGCCTGCTTTGCTTGCAAGAGGTACGAGGCTCGATACACCGCATTTCCAAATTATTTTTATCCTCACAATTCACCAATATATTTTAGAGTATTTTGATCTTTTCTAGAAATTTCTTCTTTTCTTTCATTTTTATTTTTTATTTGTTTAGGTTTAATTTATTATAACGATTACTGTCATAGTTCAGAAATGGGAATGTAGCACAAATGGTAGATTGCTCGCTTTGCTTGTTAGAGGTACGTGGTTCGATACATGCATTTCCAAATCATTTTTGTCCTCACAACTCGCCAATAAATTTTATGGTGTTTTGATCTTTTCAGGACCTTCATATTTTCCCTCTTATTCATTTATTATTTTTATATTCTAATTTTAACTTATTACAAAAATTACTATCAGAATTAACGATTGGGGACGTAGCTCAAACAGTAGAGCTCTTGCTTTGCATGCAAGATGTTCGAGGTTCGTTACCCTCCATCTGAAAATTATTTTTATACTCTCAACTCACCAATATGTTTTAGGGTGTTTTGATCTTTTGGGAAATTTATTATGTTCTTTTATTTATATTTGTTATTTATTATTTCATATTTTTTAATTTTAATTTATTATAAATATCACTATCATAATTAAGTAATGGGGACGTAGCTCATATAGTAGATTGCTCGCTTTGCATGCGAGAGTTTCGATCTTCGATACCTCGCATGTCAAAGTTATTTTTATCCTCCCAACTCACCAATATATTTTAGAGTGCTTTGATCTTCTTAAGAATTTCTTATTTTCTTTGATTTTTCTTTATTATTTTTAATATTTTAGTTTTAATTTATTATAACAATTACTATCATAATTAACAAATGGGGAAGTAGCTTAAATGGTAGAGCGCTTGTTTTGCATGCGAGAGGTATGGGTTTCGGTACGCCGCATCTCCATATAATTTTTATCCTCACAAATGAACAATATGTTTTAGGGTGATTTGATATTTTTTGGAATTTCTTATTTTCTTTCATTTTTATTTATTATTTTGAACTTATCAAATTTTAATATATTACAACAATAACTATCTCAATTAACAAATGGGGATGTAGCTGAAATGGTAGAGCGCTCGCTTAGCATGCGAGAAGTACCAGCTTCAATACCCCGCATCTCTAAAATATTTTTACCTCACAACTCAACAATAAAATTTAGAGTGTTTTAATAATTTTCAAGAATTTCTTATTTTCTTTCGTATTTATTTATTTATTTTAATTTTTAATTTTATTGTATTGCAACAATTATTATCATAGATAACAAATGGGTATGTAGCACAAACCGAAGAGTGCCCGCTTTGCATGTTAAGGGTACGGGGTTCGATACCCCACATTTCTAAATTATTTTTATCCTCACAACACATCAATATATTTCAGGGTGTTTTGACCTTTTCAAGAATTTCTTATTTTCTTTCATATGTATTTACTATTTTTTTACTTTTTGCAACAATTACTCTCATTATTAACAAATGGGAATGTAGCTCAAATGGTAGAATGCTTGCTATGCATGCGAGAGGTACAGCAACCGATACTCCGCATCTCCAAATTGTTTTTATCTTCACAATTCACCAATATATGTTAAGGTGTGTTGAACTTTTCTGGAATTTCTTATTTTCTTTTATATTTATTTATTATTTATAATTTTTAATTTTAATTTATTACAACAATTACTTTCGCAATTAAGAATTGGGGATGTAGCTCGAACGGTAAAGCGCTTACTTTTCATTCAAGGGGTACGTAGATCGATAAATTGCATTTCCAAATTATTTTTATCCTCACAACTCACTAATATATTTTAGGGTGTTTTTAAACTTTACAAGAATATCTTATTTTCTTTTGTTTTTATTTATTATTTTTAATTTTTAATTTTTTGTATTACAACAGCAACTATCATAACTAACAAATGGGGATGTAGCTAAAACAGAAGAGGGCACGCTTTGCATGTTAGAAGTATGGGGTTCAATAAACCGCATTTCCAAATTATTTTTGTCCTGACAACTCACCAATATACTTTAAGGTGTTTTGATCTTTTAAAGAATTTCTTATTTTCTTTCATATTCATTTATTATTTTTAATTTTTAATTGTAATTTATTAATACAATTACAATCATAATTAACAAACGGGGGCATAGCTCAAACGGTAGAGCGCTTGCTTTGCAAGCAAGAGGTAAGGGGATCGATACACCGCATTTCCAGATTATTTTTATCCTCACAACTCACCAATATATATGATTATTATTTTTAATTTTTAAGTGTCTTTTATTACAACAATTACTATCTTAATTAACAAATGGGGATGTAGCTCAAATGGAAGAGTGCTCACTTACTATGCGAGCGGTACGGGGTTCGATACCCTGCATCTCCAACTTATTGTTATCCTCAGAACACGCTAATATATTTTAGGGTGTTTTGATCTTTTCTGGAATTTTTAATTTTCTTTGATTTTTATTTATTCTTTTTAATGTCTTACAACATTTACTATTATAATAATAAAATGGGGATGTAGCTTAAATGGTAGAGCGCTCCCTTTGCATGCAAGATGTACGGTGTTTGATAACCCGCATATCCAAATTACTTTTATCCTCATATGTCATCAATATATTTTAGGGTATTTTGATATTTTCAGGCATTTCTTATTTTCTTTAATATTTAACTATTATTTTTAATTTATTACAACAATTTTTATCACAATTAGCAAATGGGCATTTTGCTCAAATGGAGGAATGCGCACTCTACATGCAAGAGGTACGTGGATCGATACCCCATATCTCTAAATTATTTTTATCTTCACAACTCACCATTATGTTTTAAGGTGTTTTGATCTTTTCCGCAATTTATTATTTTTTTTCATATACATTTATTATTTTAAGTTTTTTTTGGTTTAATTTATTACGACAATTACCATCATAATTAACAAATGGGGACGTAGCTGAAACGGTAGAGTGCCTGCTTTGCTTGCAAGAGGTACGAGGATCGATACACCGCATTTCCAAATTATTTTAATCCTCACAACTCACCAATATATTTGATTATTATTTTTAATTTTTAAGTGTAATTTTTTACGACAATTACTATCTTAATTAACAAATGGGGATGTAGCTCAAATGGAAGAGTGCTCGCTTAGCATGCGAGAGGTACGGGGTTCGATACCCCGCATCTCCAACTTATTGTTATGTTTAGAACTCGCTAATATATTTTAGGGTGTTTTGATATTTTCTGGAATTTTTTATTTCCTTTGATTTTTATTTATTCTTTTTAATGTCTTACAGCATTTATTATTATAATAATCAAATGGGGATGTAGCTCAAATGGTAGAGCGCTCGCTTTGCATGCGGGAGGTATGAGGTTCGATACCCCGCATCTCCAAATTACTTTTATCCTCATAAGTCATCAATATATTTTAGGGTATTTTGATATTTTCAGGCATTTCTTATTTTCTTTCATATTTAATTATGAATTTTAATTTATTACAACAATTTTTATCACAATTAGCAAATGGGCATTTTGCTCAAATGGAGGAATGCTCGCTCTACATGCAAGTGGTACGGGGATCGATACCCCATATCTCTAAATTATTTTTATCTTCACAACTCACCAACATGTTTTAAGGTGTTTTGATCTTTTCCGGAATTTATTATTTTTTTTCATATACATTTATTATTTTAAATTTTTTTTGGTTTAATTTATTACAACAATTACCATCATAATTAATAAATGGGGACGTAGCTGAAACGGTAGAGTGCCTGCTTTGCTTGCAAGAGGTACGAGGCTCGATACACCGCATTTCCAAATTATTTTTATCCTCACAATTCACCAATATATTTTAGAGTATTTTGATCTTTTCTAGAAATTTCTTCTTTTCTTTCATTTTTATTTTTTATTTGTTTAGGTTTAATTTATTATAACGATTACTGTCATAGTTCAGAAATGGGAATGTAGCACAAATGGTAGATTGCTCGCTTTGCTTGTTAGAGGTACGTGGTTCGATACATGCATTTCCAAATCATTTTTGTCCTCACAACTCGCCAATAAATTTTATGGTGTTTTGATCTTTTCAGGACCTTCATATTTTCCCTCTTATTCATTTATTATTTTTATATTCTAATTTTAACTTATTACAAAAATTACTATCAGAATTAACGATTGGGGACGTAGCTCAAACAGTAGAGCTCTTGCTTTGCATGCAAGATGTTCGAGGTTCGTTACCCTCCATCTGAAAATTATTTTTATACTCTCAACTCACCAATATGTTTTAGGGTGTTTTGATCTTTTGGGAAATTTATTATGTTCTTTTATTTATATTTGTTATTTATTATTTCATATTTTTTAATTTTAATTTATTATAAATATCACTATCATAATTAAGTAATGGGGACGTAGCTCATATAGTAGATTGCTCGCTTTGCATGCGAGAGTTTCGATCTTCGATACCTCGCATGTCAAAGTTATTTTTATCCTCCCAACTCACCAATATATTTTAGAGTGCTTTGATCTTCTTAAGAATTTCTTATTTTCTTTGATTTTTCTTTATTATTTTTAATATTTTAGTTTTAATTTATTATAACAATTACTATCATAATTAACAAATGGGGAAGTAGCTTAAATGGTAGAGCGCTTGTTTTGCATGCGAGAGGTATGGGTTTCGGTACGCCGCATCTCCATATAATTTTTATCCTCACAAATGAACAATATGTTTTAGGGTGATTTGATATTTTTTGGAATTTCTTATTTTCTTTCATTTTTATTTATTATTTTGAACTTATCAAATTTTAATATATTACAACAATAACTATCTCAATTAACAAATGGGGATGTAGCTGAAATGGTAGAGCGCTCGCTTAGCATGCGAGAAGTACCAGCTTCAATACCCCGCATCTCTAAAATATTTTTACCTCACAACTCAACAATAAAATTTAGAGTGTTTTAATAATTTTCAAGAATTTCTTATTTTCTTTCGTATTTATTTATTTATTTTAATTTTTAATTTTATTGTATTGCAACAATTATTATCATAGATAACAAATGGGTATGTAGCACAAACCGAAGAGTGCCCGCTTTGCATGTTAAGGGTACGGGGTTCGATACCCCACATTTCTAAATTATTTTTATCCTCACAACACATCAATATATTTCAGGGTGTTTTGACCTTTTCAAGAATTTCTTATTTTCTTTCATATGTATTTACTATTTTTTTACTTTTTGCAACAATTACTCTCATTATTAACAAATGGGAATGTAGCTCAAATGGTAGAATGCTTGCTATGCATGCGAGAGGTACAGCAACCGATACTCCGCATCTCCAAATTGTTTTTATCTTCACAATTCACCAATATATGTTAAGGTGTGTTGAACTTTTCTGGAATTTCTTATTTTCTTTTATATTTATTTATTATTTATAATTTTTAATTTTAATTTATTACAACAATTACTTTCGCAATTAAGAATTGGGGATGTAGCTCGAACGGTAAAGCGCTTACTTTTCATTCAAGGGGTACGTAGATCGATAAATTGCATTTCCAAATTATTTTTATCCTCACAACTCACTAATATATTTTAGGGTGTTTTTAAACTTTACAAGAATATCTTATTTTCTTTTGTTTTTATTTATTATTTTTAATTTTTAATTTTTTGTATTACAACAGCAACTATCATAACTAACAAATGGGGATGTAGCTAAAACAGAAGAGGGCACGCTTTGCATGTTAGAAGTATGGGGTTCAATAAACCGCATTTCCAAATTATTTTTGTCCTGACAACTCACCAATATACTTTAAGGTGTTTTGATCTTTTAAAGAATTTCTTATTTTCTTTCATATTCATTTATTATTTTTAATTTTTAATTGTAATTTATTAATACAATTACAATCATAATTAACAAACGGGGGCATAGCTCAAACGGTAGAGCGCTTGCTTTGCAAGCAAGAGGTAAGGGGATCGATACACCGCATTTCCAGATTATTTTTATCCTCACAACTCACCAATATATATGATTATTATTTTTAATTTTTAAGTGTCTTTTATTACAACAATTACTATCTTAATTAACAAATGGGGATGTAGCTCAAATGGAAGAGTGCTCACTTACTATGCGAGCGGTACGGGGTTCGATACCCTGCATCTCCAACTTATTGTTATCCTCAGAACACGCTAATATATTTTAGGGTGTTTTGATCTTTTCTGGAATTTTTAATTTTCTTTGATTTTTATTTATTCTTTTTAATGTCTTACAACATTTACTATTATAATAATAAAATGGGGATGTAGCTTAAATGGTAGAGCGCTCCCTTTGCATGCAAGATGTACGGTGTTTGATAACCCGCATATCCAAATTACTTTTATCCTCATATGTCATCAATATATTTTAGGGTATTTTGATATTTTCAGGCATTTCTTATTTTCTTTAATATTTAACTATTATTTTTAATTTATTACAACAATTTTTATCACAATTAGCAAATGGGCATTTTGCTCAAATGGAGGAATGCGCACTCTACATGCAAGAGGTACGTGGATCGATACCCCATATCTCT
Organism: Nelumbo lutea; assembly: GCF_056320005.1. NCBI lineage: Eukaryota > Viridiplantae > Streptophyta > Magnoliopsida > Proteales > Nelumbonaceae > Nelumbo > Nelumbo lutea. Next base: position 110,601,715 of record NC_142685.1, on the reverse strand, counting down.
AAATTATTTTTATCTTCACAACTCACCATTATGTTTTAAGGTGTTTTGATCTTTTCCGCAATTTATTATTTTTTTTCATATACATTTATTATTTTAAGTTTTTTTTGGTTTAATTTATTACGACAATTACCATCATAATTAACAAATGGGGACGTAGCTGAAACGGTAGAGTGCCTGCTTTGCTTGCAAGAGGTACGAGGATCGATACACCGCATTTCCAAATTATTTTAATCCTCACAACTCACCAATATATTTGATTATTATTTTTAATTTTTAAGTGTAATTTTTTACGACAATTACTATCTTAATTAACAAATGGGGATGTAGCTCAAATGGAAGAGTGCTCGCTTAGCATGCGAGAGGTACGGGGTTCGATACCCCGCATCTCCAACTTATTGTTATGTTTAGAACTCGCTAATATATTTTAGGGTGTTTTGATATTTTCTGGAATTTTTTATTTCCTTTGATTTTTATTTATTCTTTTTAATGTCTTACAGCATTTATTATTATAATAATCAAATGGGGATGTAGCTCAAATGGTAGAGCGCTCGCTTTGCATGCGGGAGGTATGAGGTTCGATTCCCCGCATCTCCAAATTACTTTTATCCTCATAAGTCATCAATATATTTTAGGGTATTTTGATATTTTCAGGCATTTCTTATTTTCTTTCATATTTAATTATGAATTTTAATTTATTACAACAATTTTTATCACAATTAGCAAATGGGCATTTTGCTCAAATGAAGGAATGCTCGCTCTACATGCAAGTGGTACGGGGATCGATACCCCATATCTCTAAATTATTTTTATCTTCACAACTCACCAACATGTTTTAAGGTGTTTTGATCTTTTCCGGAATTTATTATTTTTTTTCATATACATTTATTATTTTAAATTTTTTTTGGTTTAATTTATTACAACAATTACCATCATAATTAATAAATGGGGACGTAGCTGAAACGGTAGAGTGCTTGCTTTGCTTGCAAGAGGTACGAGGCTCGATACACCGCATTTCCAAATTATTTTTATCCTCACAATTCACCAATATATTTTAGAGTATTTTGATCTTTTCTAGAAATTTCTTCTTTTCTTTCATTTTTATTTTTTATTTGTTTAGGTTTAATTTATTATAACGATTACTATCATAGTTCAGAAATGGGAATGTAGCACAAATGGTAGATTGCTCGCTTTGCTTGTTAGAGGTACGTGGTTCGATACATGCATTTCCAAATCATTTTTGTCCTCACAACTCGCCAATAAATTTTAGGGTGTTTTGATCTTTTCAGGAATTTCTTATTTTCCCTCTTATTCATTTATTATTTTTATATTTCTAATTTTAACTTATTACAAAAATTACTATCATAATTAACGATTGGGGACGTAGCTCAAACAGTAGTGCTCTTGCTTTGCATGCAAGATGTTCGAGGTTCGTTACCCTCCATCTGAAAATTATTTTTATACTCTCAACTCACCAATATGTTTTAGGGTGTTTTGATCTTTTGGGAAATTTATTATGTTCTTTTATTTATATTTGTTATTTATTATTTCATATTTTTTAATTTTAATTTATTATAAATATCACTATCATAATTAAGTAATGGGGACGTAGCTCATATAGTAGATTGCTCGCTTTGCATGCGAGAGTTTCGATCTTCGATACCTCGCATGTCAAAGTTATTTTTATCCTCCCAACTCACCAATATATTTTAGAGTGCTTTGATCTTCTTAAGAATTTCTTATTTTCTTTGATTTTTCTTTATTATTTTTAATATTTTAGTTTTAATTTATTATAACAATTACTATCATAATTAACAAATGGGGAAGTAGCTTAAATGGTAGAGCGCTTGTTTTGCATGCGAGAGGTATGGGTTTCGGTACGCTGCATCTCCATATAATTTTTATCCTCACAAATGAACAATATGTTTTAGGGTGATTTGATATTTTTTGGAATTTCTTATTTTCTTTCATTTTTATTTATTATTTTGAACTTATCAAATTTTAATATATTACAACAATTACTATCTCAATTAACAAATGGGGATGTAGCTGAAATGGTAGAGCGCTCGCTTAGCATGCGAGATGTACCAGCTTCAATACCCCGCATCTCTAAAATATTTTTACCTCACAACTCAACAATAAAATTTAGAGTGTTTTAATAATTTTCAAGAATTTCTTATTTTCTTTCGTATTTATTTATTTATTTTTAATTTTTAATTTTATTGTATTGCAACAATTATTATCATAGATAACAAATGGGTACGTAGCACAAATCGAAGAGTGCTTGCTTTGAAAGTTAAGAGGTAAGTGGATCGATACACCGCATTTCCAGATTATTTTTATCCTCACAACTCACCAATATATTTCAGGGTCTTTTGACCTTTTCAAGAATTTCTAATTTTCTTTCATATGTGTTTACTATTTATTTACTTTTTGCAACAATTACTATCATTAATTAACAAATGGGGATGTAGCTCAAATGGAAGAGTGCTCACTATACTATGCGAGCGGTACGGGGTTCGATACTCCTGCATCTCCAACTTATTGTTGTCCTCAGAATTCACGCTAATATATTTTAGGGTGTTTTGATCTTTTCTGGAATTTCTTAATTTTCTTTGATATTTATTTATTATTTATAATCTTTAATTTTAATGTCTTACAACAATTACTATCGCAATAATAAGAATTGGGGATGTAGCTTAAATGGTAGAGCGCTCCCTTTGCATGCAAGATGTACGGTAGTTTGATAACCCTGCATATCCAAATTACTTTTATCCTCATATGTCACTCAATATATTTTAAGGTGTATTTTGATATTTTACAGGCATTTCTTATTTTCTTTAATATTTAACTATTATTTTTAATTTTTAATTTTTTGTATTACAACAGCATTTTTATCACAATTAGCAAATGGGCATTTTGCTCAAATGGAGGAATGCACACTCTACATGCAAGAGGTACGTGGATCGATAAACCGCATATCTCTAAATTATTTTTATCTTCACAACTCACCATTATGTTTTAAGGTGTTTTGATCTTTTAAAGCAATTTATTATTTTTTTTCATATACATTTATTATTTTTAAGTTTTTTTTTGGTTTAATTTATTACGACAATTACCATCATAATTAACAAATGGGGACGTAGCTGAAACGGTAGAGTGCCTGCTTTGCTTGCAAGAGGTACGAGGATCGATACACCGCATTTCCAAATTATTTTTAATCCTCACAACTCACCAATATATATGATTATTATTTTTAATTTTTAAGTGTCTTTTATTACAACAATTACTATCTTAATTAACAAATGGGGATGTAGCTCAAATGGAAGAGTGCTCACTTACTATGCGAGCGGTACGGGGTTCGATACCCTGCATCTCCAACTTATTGTTATCCTCAGAACACGCTAATATATTTTAGGGTGTTTTGATCTTTTCTGGAATTTTTAATTTTCTTTGATTTTTATTTATTCTTTTTAATGTCTTACAACATTTACTATTATAATAATAAAATGGGGATGTAGCTTAAATGGTAGAGCGCTCCCTTTGCATGCAAGATGTACGGTGTTTGATAACCCGCATATCCAAATTACTTTTATCCTCATATGTCATCAATATATTTTAGGGTATTTTGATATTTTCAGGCATTTCTTATTTTCTTTAATATTTAACTATTATTTTTAATTTATTACAACAATTTTTATCACAATTAGCAAATGGGCATTTTGCTCAAATGGAGGAATGCGCACTCTACATGCAAGAGGTACGTGGATCGATACCCCATATCTCTAAATTATTTTTATCTTCACAACTCACCATTATGTTTTAAGGTGTTTTGATCTTTTCCGCAATTTATTATTTTTTTCATATACATTTATTATTTTAAGTTTTTTTTGGTTTAATTTATTACGACAATTACCATCATAATTAACAAATGGGGACGTAGCTGAAACGGTAGAGTGCCTGCTTTGCTTGCAAGAGGTACGAGGATCGATACACCGCATTTCCAAATTATTTTAATCCTCACAACTCACCAATATATTTGATTATTATTTTTAATTTTTAAGTGTAATTTTTTACGACAATTACTATCTTAATTAACAAATGGGGATGTAGCTCAAATGGAAGAGTGCTCGCTTAGCATGCGAGAGGTACGGGGTTCGATACCCCGCATCTCCAACTTATTGTTATGTTTAGAACTCGCTAATATATTTTAGGGTGTTTTGATATTTTCTGGAATTTTTTATTTCCTTTGATTTTTATTTATTCTTTTTAATGTCTTACAGCATTTATTATTATAATAATCAATACGAGGCTCGATACACCGCATTTCCAAATTATTTTTATCCTCACAATTCACCAATATATTTTAGAGTATTTTGATCTTTTCTAGAAATTTCTTCTTTTCTTTCATTTTTATTTTTTATTTGTTTAGGTTTAATTTATTATAACGATTACTGTCATAGTTCAGAAATGGGAATGTAGCACAAATGGTAGATTGCTCACTTTGCTTGTTAGAGGTACGTGGTTCGATACATGCATTTCCAAATCATTTTTGTCCTCACAACTCGCCAATAAATTTTATGGTGTTTTGATCTTTTCAGGACCTTCATATTTTCCCTCTTATTCATTTATTATTTTTATATTCTAATTTTAACTTATTACAAAAATTACTATCAGAATTAACGATTGGGGACGTAGCTCAAACAGTAGAGCTCTTGCTTTGCATGCAAGATGTTCGAGGTTCGTTACCCTCCATCTGAAAATTATTTTTATACTCTCAACTCACCAATATGTTTTAGGGTGTTTTGATCTTTTGGGAAATTTATTATGTTCTTTTATTTATATTTGTTATTTATTATTTCATATTTTTTAATTTTAATTTATTATAAATATCACTATCATAATTAAGTAATGGGGACATAGCTCATATAGTAGATTGCTCGCTTTGCATGCGAGAGTTTCGATCTTCGATACCTCGCATGTCAAAGTTATTTTTATCCTCCCAACTCACCAATATATTTTAGAGTGTTTTGATCTTCTTAAGAATTTCTTATTTTCTTTGATTTTTCTTTATTATTTTTAATATTTTAGTTTTAATTTATTATAACAATTACTATCATAATTAACAAATGGGGAAGTAGCTTAAATGGAAGAGCGCTTGTTTTGCATGCGAGAGGTATGGGTTTCGGTACGCCGCATCTCCATATAATTTTTATCCTCACAAATGAACAATATGTATTAGGGTGATTTGATATTTTTTGGAATTTATTATTTTCTTTCATTTTTATTTATTATTTTGAACTTATCAAATTTTAATATATTACAACAATTACTATCTCAATTAACAAATGGGGATGTAGCTGAAATGGTAGAGCGCTCGCTTAGCATGCGAGATGTACCAGCTTCAATACCCCGCATCTCTAAAATACTTTTACCTCACAACTCAGCAATAAAATTTAGAGTGTTTTAATAATTTTCAAGAATTTCTTATTTTCTTTCATATTTATTTATTTATTTTAATTTTTAATTTTATTGTATTGCAACAATTATTATCATAGATAACAAATGGGTATGTAGCACAAATCGAAGAGTGCCCGCTTTGCATGTTAAGGGTACGTGGTTCGATACCCCACATTTCTAAATTATTTTTATCCTCACAACGCATCAATATATTTCAGGGTCTTTTGACCTTTTCAAGAATTTCTTATTTTCTTTCATATGTATTTACTATTTTTTTACTTTTTGCAACAATTACTCTCATTATTAACAAATGGGAATGTAGCTCAAATGGTAGAATGCTTGCTATGCATGCGAGAGGTACAGCAACCGATACTCCGCATCTCCAAATTGTTTTTATCTTCACAATTCACCAATATATGTTAAGGTGTGTTGAACTTTTCTGGAATTTCTTATTTTCTTTTATATTTATTTATTATTTATAATTTTTAATTTTAATTTATTACAACAATTACTTTCGCAATTAAGAATTGGGGATGTAGCTCGAACGGTAAAGCGCTTACTTTTCATTCAAGGGGTACGTAGATCGATAAATTGCATTTCCAAATTATTTTTATCCTCACAACTCACTAATATATTTTAAGGTGTTTTTAAACTTTACAAGAATATCTTATTTTCTTTTGTTTTTATTTATTATTTTTAATTTTTAATTTTTTGTATTACAACAGCAACTATCATAACTAACAAATGGGGATGTAGCTAAAACAGAAGAGGGCACGCTTTGCATGTTAGAAGTATGGGGTTCAATAAACCGCATTTCCAAATTATTTTTGTCCTGACAACTCACCAATATACTTTAAGGTGTTTTGATCTTTTAAAGAATTTCTTATTTTCTTTCATATTCATTTATTATTTTTAATTTTTAATTGTAATTTATTAATACAATTACAATCATAATTAACAAACGGGGGCATAGCTCAAACGGTAGAGCGCTTGCTTTGCAAGCAAGAGGTAAGGGGATCGATACACCGCATTTCCAGATTATTTTTATCCTCACAACTCACCAATATATATGATTATTATTTTTAATTTTTAAGTGTCTTTTATTACAACAATTACTATCTTAATTAACAAATGGGGATGTAGCTCAAATGGAAGAGTGCTCACTTACTATGCGAGCGGTACGGGGTTCGATACCCTGCATCTCCAACTTATTGTTGTCCTCAGAACACGCTAATATATTTTAGGGTGTTTTGATCTTTTCTGGAATTTTTAATTTTCTTTGATTTTTATTTATTCTTTTTAATGTCTTACAACAATTACTATTATAATAATAAAATGGGGATGTAGCTTAAATGGTAGAGCGCTCCCTTTGCATGCAAGATGTACGGTGTTTGATAACCCGCATATCCAAAATACTTTTATCCTCATATGTCATCAATATATTTTAGGGTATTTTGATATTTTCAGGCATTTCTTATTTTCTTTAATATTTAACTATTATTTTTAATTTATTACAACAATTTTTATCACAATTAGCAAATGGGCATTTTGCTAAAATGGAGGAATGCGCACTCTACATGCAAGAGGTACGTGGATCGATACCCCATATCTCTAAATTATTTTTATCTTCACAACTCACCATTATGTTTTAAGGTGTTTTGATCTTTTCCGCAATTTATTATTTTTTTCATATACATTTATTATTTTAAGTTTTTTTTGGTTTAATTTATTACGACAATTACCATCATAATTAACAAATGGGGACGTAGCTGAAACGGTAGAGTGCCTGCTTTGCTTGCAAGAGGTACGAGGATCGATACATCGCATTTCCAAATTATTTTAATCCTCACAACTCACCAATATATTTGATTATTATTTTTAATTTTTAAGTGTAATTTTTTACGACAATTACTATCTTAATTAACAAATGGGGATGTAGCTCAAATGGAAGAGTGCTCGCTTAGCATGCGAGAGGTACGGGGTTCGATACCCCGCATCTCCAACTTATTGTTATGTTTAGAACTTGCTAATATATTTTAGGGTGTTTTGATATTTTCTGGAATTTTTTATTTCCTTTGATTTTTATTTATTCTTTTTAATGTCTTACAGCATTTATTATTATAATAATCAAATGGGGATGTAGCTCAAATGGTAGAGCGCTCGCTTTGCATGCGGGAGGTATGAGGTTCGATTCCCCGCATCTCCAAATTACTTTTATCCTCATAAGTCATCAATATATTTTAGGGTATTTTGATATTTTCAGGCATTTCTTATTTTCTTTCATATTTAATTATGAATTTTAATTTATTACAACAATTTTTATCACAATTAGCAAATGGGCATTTTGCTCAAATGGAGGAATGCTCGCTCTACATGCAAGTGGTACGGGGATCGATACCCCATATCTCTAAATTATTTTTATCTTCACAACTCACCAACATGTTTTAAGGTGTTTTAATCTTTTCCGGAATTTATTATTTTTTTTCATATACATTTATTATTTTAAATTTTTTTGGTTTAATTTATTACAACAATTACCATCATAATTAATAAATGGGGACGTAGCTGAAACGGTAGAGTGCCTGCTTTGCTTGCAAGAGGTACGAGGCTCGATACACCGCATTTCCAAATTATTTTTATCCTCACAATTCACCAATATATTTTAGAGTATTTTGATCTTTTCTAGAAATTTCTTCTTTTCTTAAATTTTTATTTTTTATTTGTTAAGGTTTAATTTATTATAACGATTACTGTCATAGTTCAGAAATGGGAATGTAGCACAAATGGTAGATTGCTCGCTTTGCTTGTTAGAGGTACGTGGTTCGATACATGCATTTCCAAATCATTTTTGTCCTCACAACTCGCCAATAAATTTTATGGTGTTTTGATCTTTTCAGGACCTTCATATTTTCCCTCTTATTCATTTATTATTTTTATATTCTAATTTTAACTTATTACAAAAATTACTATCAGAATTAACGATTGGGGACGTAGCTCAAACAGTAGAGCTCTTGCTTTGCATGCAAGATGTTCGAGGTTCGTTACCCTCCATCTGAAAATTATTTTTATACTCTCAACTCACCAATATGTTTTAGGGTGTTTTGATCTTTTGGGAAATTTATTATGTTCTTTTATTTATATTTGTTATTTATTATTTCATATTTTTTAATTTTAATTTATTATAAATATCACTATCATAATTAAGTAATGGGGACGTAGCTCATATAGTAGATTGCTCGCTTTGCATGCGAGAGTTTCGATCTTCGATACCTCGCATGTCAAAGTTATTTTTATCCTCCCAACTCACCAATATATTTTAGAGTGCTTTGATCTTCTTAAGAATTTCTTATTTTCTTTGATTTTTCTTTATTATTTTTAATATTTTAGTTTTAATTTATTATAACAATTACTATCATAATTAACAAATGGGGAAGTAGTTTAAATGGTAGAGCGCTTGTTTTGCATGCGAGAGGTATGGGTTTCGGTACGCCGCATCTCCATATAATTTTTATCCTCACAAATGAACAATATGTTTTAGGGTGATTTGATATTTTTTGGAATTTCTTATTTTCTTTCATTTTTATTTATTATTTTGAACTTATCAAATTTTAATATATTACAACAATAACTATCTCAATTAACAAATGGGGATGTAGCTGAAATGGTAGAGCGCTCGCTTAGCATGCGAGAAGTACCAGCTTCAATACCCCGCATCTCTAAAATATTTTTACCTCACAACTCAACAATAAAATTTAGAGTGTTTTAATAATTTTCAAGAATTTCTTATTTTCTTTCGTATTTATTTTTTTATTTTAATTTTTAATTTTATTGTATTGCAACAATTATTATCATAGATAACAAATGGGTATGTAGCACAAACCGAAGAGTGCCCGCTTTGCATGTTAAGGGTACGGGGTTCGATACCCCACATTTCTAAATTATTTTTATCCTCACAACACATCAATATATTTCAGGGTGTTTTGACCTTTTCAAGAATTTCTTATTTTCTTTCATATGTATTTACTATTTTTTTACTTTTTGCAACAATTACTCTCATTATTAACAAATGGGAATGTAGCTCAAATGGTAGAATGCTTGCTATGCATGCGAGAGGTACAGCAACCGATACTCCGCATCTCCAAATTGTTTTTATCTTCACAATTCACCAATATATGTTAAGGTGTGTTGAACTTTTCTGGAATTTCTTATTTTCTTTTATATTTATTTATTATTTATAATTTTTAATTTTAATTTATTACAACAATTACTTTCGCAATTAAGAATTGGGGATGTAGCTCGAACGGTAAAGCGCTTACTTTTCATTCAAGGGGTACGTAGATCGATAAATTGCATTTCCAAATTATTTTTATCCTCACAACTCACTAATATATTTTAAGGTGTTTTTAAACTTTACAAGAATATCTTATTTTCTTTTGTTTTTATTTATTATTTTTAATTTTTAATTTTTTGTATTACAACAGCAACTATCATAACTAACAAATGGGGATGTAGCTAAAACAGAAGAGGGCACGCTTTGCATGTTAGAAGTATGGGGTTCAATAAACCGCATTTCCAAATTATTTTTGTCCTAACAACTCACCAATATACTTTAAGGTGTTTTGATCTTTTAAAGAATTTCTTATTTTCTTTCATATTCATTTATTATTTTTAATTTTTAATTGTAATTTATTAATACAATTACAATCATAATTAACAAACGGGGGCATAGCTCAAACGGTAGAGCGCTTGCTTTGCAAGCAAGAGGTAAGGGGATCGATACACCGCATTTCCAGATTATTTTTATCCTCACAACTCACCAATATATATGATTATTATTTTTAATTTTTAAGTGTCTTTTATTACAACAATTACTATCTTAATTAACAAATGGGGATGTAGCTCAAATGGAAGAGTGCTCACTTACTATGCGAGCGGTACGGGGTTCGATACCCTACATCTCCAACTTATTGTTATCCTCAGAACACGCTAATATATTTTAGGGTGTTTTGATCTTTTCTGGAATTTTTAATTTTCTTTGATTTTTATTTATTCTTTTTAATGTCTTACAACATTTACTATTATAATAATAAAATGGGGATGTAGCTTAAATGGTAGAGCGCTCCCTTTGCATGCAAGATGTACGGTGTTTGATAACCCGCATATCCAAATTACTTTTATCCTCATATGTCATCAATATATTTTAGGGTATTTTGATATTTTCAGGCATTTCTTATTTTCTTTAATATTTAACTATTATTTTTAATTTATTACAACAATTTTTATCACAATTAGCAAATGGGCATTTTGCTCAAATGGAGGAATGCGCACTCTACATGCAAGTGGTACGTGGATCGATACCCCATATCTCTAAATTATTTTTATCTTCACAACTCACCATTATGTTTTAAGGTGTTTTGATCTTTTCCGCAATTTATTATTTTTTTATACATTTATTATTTTAAGTTTTTTTTGGTTTAATTTATTACGACAATTACCATCATAATTAACAAATGGGGACGTAGCTGAAACGGTAGAGTGCCTGCTTTGCTTGCAAGAGGTACGAGGATCGATACACCGCATTTCCAAATTATTTTAATCCTCACAACTCACCAATATATTTGATTATTATTTTTAATTTTTAAGTGTAATTTTTTACGACAATTACTATCTTAATTAACAAATGGGGATGTAGCTCAAATGGAAGAGTGCTCGCTTAGCATGCGAGAGGTACGGGGTTCGATACCCCGCATCTCCAACTTATTGTTATGTTTAGAACTCGCTAATATATTTTAGGGTGTTTTGATATTTTCTGGAATTTTTTATTTCCTTTGATTTTTATTTATTCTTTTTAATTTCTTACAGCATTTATTATTATAATAATCAAATGGGGATGTAGCTCAAATGGTAGAGCGCTCGCTTTGCATGCGGGAGGTATGAGGTTCGATTCCCCGCATCTCCAAATTACTTTTATCCTCATAAGTCATCAATATATTTTAGGGTATTTTGATATTTTCAGGCATTTCTTATTTTCTTTCATATTTAATTATGAATTTTAATTTATTACAACAATTTTTATCACAATTAGCAAATGGGCATTTTGCTCAAATGGAGGAATGCTCGCTCTACATGCAAGTGGTACGGGGATCGATACCCCATATCTCTAAATTATTTTTATCTTCACAACTCACCAACATGTTTTAAGGTGTTTTAATCTTTTCCGGAATTTATTATTTTTTTTCATATACATTTATTATTTTAAATTTTTTTTGGTTTAATTTATTACAACAATTACTATCATAATTAATTAATGGGGACGTAGCTGAAACGGTAGAGTGCCTGCTTTGCTTGCAAGAGGTACGAGGCTCGATACACCGCATTTCCAAATTATTTTTATCCTCACAATTCACCAATATATTTTAGAGTATTTTGATCTTTTCTAGAAATTTCTTCTTTTCTTTCATTTTTATTTTTTATTTGTTAAGGTTTAATTTATTATAACGATTACTGTCATAGTTCAGAAATGGGAATGTAGCACAAATGGTAGATTGCTCGCTTTGCTTGTTAGAGGTACGTGGTTCGATACATGCATTTCCAAATCATTTTTGTCCTCACAACTCGCCAATAAATTTTATGGTGTTTTGATCTTTTCAGGACCTTCATATTTTCCCTCTTATTCATTTATTATTTTTATATTCTAATTTTAACTTATTACAAAAATTACTATCAGAATTAACGATTGGGGACGTAGCTCAAACAGTAGAGCTCTTGCTTTGCATGCAAGATGTTCGAGGTTCGTTACCCTCCATCTGAAAATTATTTTTATACTCTCAACTCACCAATATGTTTTAGGGTGTTTTGATCTTTTGGGAAATTTATTATGTTCTTTTATTTATATTTGTTATTTATTATTTCATATTTTTTAATTTTAATTTATTATAAATATCACTATCATAATTAAGTAATGGGGACGTAGCTCATATAGTAGATTGCTCGCTTTGCATGCGAGAGTTTCGATCTTCGATACCTCGCATGTCAAAGTTATTTTTATCCTCCCAACTCACCAATATATTTTAGAGTGCTTTGATCTTCTTAAGAATTTCTTATTTTCTTTGATTTTTCTTTATTATTTTTAATATTTTAGTTTTAATTTATTATAACAATTACTATCATAATTAACAAATGGGGAAGTAGCTTAAATGGTAGAGCGCTTGTTTTGCATGCGAGAGGTATGGGTTTCGGTACGCCGCATCTCCATATAATTTTTATCCTCACAAATGAACAATATGTTTTAGGGTGATTTGATATTTTTTGGAATTTCTTATTTTCTTTCATTTTTATTTATTATTTTGAACTTATCAAATTTTAATATATTACAACAATAACTATCTCAATTAACAAATGGGGATGTAGCTGAAATGGTAGAGCGCTCGCTTAGCATGCGAGAAGTACCAGCTTCAATACCCCGCATCTCTAAAATATTTTTACCTCACAACTCAACAATAAAATTTAGAGTGTTTTAATAATTTTCAAGAATTTCTTATTTTCTTTCGTATTTATTTATTTATTTTAATTTTTAATTTTATTGTATTGCAACAATTATTATCATAGATAACAAATGGGTATGTAGCACAAACCGAAGAGTGCCCGCTTTGCATGTTAAGGGTACGGGGTTCGATACCCCACATTTCTAAATTATTTTTATCCTCACAACACATCAATATATTTCAGGGTGTTTTGACCTTTTCAAGAATTTCTTATTTTCTTTCATATGTATTTACTATTTTTTTACTTTTTGCAACAATTACTCTCATTATTAACAAATGGGAATGTAGCTCAAATGGTAGAATGCTTGCTATGCATGCGAGAGGTACAGCAACCGATACTCCGCATCTCCAAATTGTTTTTATCTTCACAATTCACCAATATATGTTAAGGTGTGTTGAACTTTTCTGGAATTTCTTATTTTCTTTTATATTTATTTATTATTTATAATTTATAATTTTAATTTATTACAACAATTACTTTCGCAATTAAGAATTGGGGATGTAGCTCGAACGGTAAAGCGCTTACTTTGCATTCAAGGGGTACGTAGATCGATAAATTGCATTTCCAAATTATTTTTATCCTCACAACTCACAAATATATTTTAGGGTGTTTTTAAACTTTACAAGAATATCTTATTTTCTTTTGTTTTTATTTGTTATTTTTAATTTTTAATTTTTTGTATTACAACAGCAACTATCATAACTAACAAATGGGGATGTAGCTAAAACAGAAGAGGGCACGCTTTGCATGTTAGAAGTATGGGGTTCAATAAACCGCATTTCCAAATTATTTTTGTCCTGACAACTCACCAATATACTTTAAGGTGTTTTGATCTTTTAAAGAATTTCTTATTTTCTTTCATATTCATTTATTATTTTTAATTTTTAATTGTAATTTATTAATACAATTACAATCATAATTAACAAACGGGGGCATAGCTCAAACGGTAGAGCGCTTGCTTTGCAAGCAAGAGGTAAGGGGATCGATACACCGCATTTCCAGATTATTTTTATCCTCACAACTCACCAATATATATGATTATTATTTTTAATTTTTAAGTGTCTTTTATTACAACAATTACTATCTTAATTAACAAATGGGGATGTAGCTCAAATGGAAGAGTGCTCACTTACTATGCGAGCGGTACGGGGTTCGATACCCTGCATCTCCAACTTATTGTTATCCTCAGAACACGCTAATATATTTTAGGGTGTTTTGATCTTTTCTGAAATTTTTAATTTTCTTTGATTTTTATTTATTCTTTTTAATGTCTTACAACATTTACTATTATAATAATAAAATGGGGATGTAGCTTAAATGGTAGAGCGCTCCCTTTGCATGCAAGATGTACGGTGTTTGATAACCCGCATATCCAAATTACTTTTATCCTCATATGTCATCAATATATTTTAGGGTATTTTGATATTTTCAGGCATTTCTTATTTTCTGTAATATTTAACTATTATTTTTAATTTATTAAAACAATTTTTATCACAATTAGCAAATGGGCATTTTGCTCAAATGGAGGAATGCGCACTCTACATGCAAGAGGTACGTGGATCGATACCCCATATCTCTAAATTATTTTTATCTTCACAACTCACCATTATGTTTTAAGGTGTTTTGATCTTTTCCGCAATTTATTATTTTTTTTCATATACATTTATTATTTTAAGTTTTTTTTGGTTTAATTTATTATGACAATTACCATCATAATTAACAAATGGGTACGTAACTGAAACGGTAGAGTGCCTGCTTTGCTTGCAAGAGGTACGAGGATCGATACACCGCATTTCCAAATTATTTTAATCCTCACAACTCACCAATATATTTGATTATTATTTTTAATTTTTAAGTGTAATTTTTTACGACAATTACTATCTTAATTAACAAATGGGGATGTAGCTCAAATGGAAGAGTGCTCGCTTAGCATGCGAGCGGTACGGGGTTCGATACCCCGCATCTCCAACTTATTGTTATGTTTAGAACTCGCTAATATATTTTAGGGTGTTTTGATATTTTCTGGAATTTTTTATTTCCTTTGATTTTTATTTATTCTTTTTAATTTCTTACAGCATTTATTATTATAATAATCAAATGGGGATGTAGCTCAAATGGTAGAGCGCTCGCTTTGCATGCGGGAGGTATGAGGTTCGATTCCCCGCATCTCCAAATTACTTTTATCCTCATAAGTCATCAATATATTTTAGGGTATTTTGATATTTTCAGGCATTTCTTATTTTCTTTCATATTTAATTATGAATTTTAATTTATTACAACAATTTTTATCACAATTAGCAAATGGGCATTTTGCTCAAATGGAGGAATGCTCGCTCTACATGCAAGTGGTACGGGGATCGATACCCCATATCTCTAAATTATTTTTATCTTCACAACTCACCAACATGTTTTAAGGTGTTTTAATCTTTTCCGGAATTTATTATTTTTTTTCATATACATTTATTATTTTAAATTTTTTTTGGTTTAATTTATTACAACAATTACCATCATAATTAATAAATGGGGACGTAGCTGAAACGGTAGAGTGCCTGCTTTGCTTGCAAGAGGTACGAGGCTCGATACACCGCATTTCCAAATTATTTTTATCCTCACAATTCACCAATATATTTTAGAGTATTTTGATCTTTTCTAGAAATTTCTTCTTTTCTTTCATTTTTATTTTTTATTTGTTAAGGTTTAATTTATTATAACGATTACTGTCATAGTTTAGAAATGGGAATGTAGCACAAATGGTAGATTGCTCGCTTTGCTTGTTAGAGGTACGTGGTTCGATACATGCATTTCCAAATCATTTTTGTCCTCACAACTCGCCAATAAATTTTATGGTGTTTTGATCTTTTCAGGACCTTCATATTTTCCCTCTTATTCATTTATTATTTTTATATTCTAATTTTAACTTATTACAAAAATTACTATCAGATATAACGATTGGGGACGTAGCTCAAACAGTAGAGCTCTTGCTTTGCATGCAAGATGTTCGAGGTTCGTTACCCTCCATCTGAAAATTATTTTTATACTCTCAACTCACCAATATGTTTTAGGGTGTTTTGATCTTTTGGGAAATTTATTATGTTCTTTTATTTATATTTGTTATTTATTATTTCATATTTTTTAATTTTAATTTATTATAAATATCACTATCATAATTAAGTAATGGGGACGTAGCTCATATAGTAGATTGCTCGCTTTGCATGCGAGAGTTTCGATCTTCGATACCTCGCATGTCAAAGTTATTTTTATCCTCCCAACTCACCAATATATTTTAGAGTGCTTTGATCTTCTTAAGAATTTCTTATTTTCTTTGATTTTTCTTTATTATTTTTAATATTTTAGTTTTAATTTATTATAACAATTACTATCATAATTAACAAATGGGGAAGTAGCTTAAATGGTAGAGCGCTTGTTTTGCATGCGAGAGGTATGGGTTTCGGTACGCCGCATCTCCATATAATTTTTATCCTCACAAATGAACAATATGTTTTAGGGTGATTTGATATTTTTTGGAATTTCTTATTTTCTTTCATTTTTATTTATTATTTTGAACTTATCAAATTTTAATATATTACAACAATAACTATCTCAATTAACAAATGGGGATGTAGCTGAAATGGTAGAGCGCTCGCTTAGCATGCGAGAAGTACCAGCTTCAATACCCCGCATCTCTAAAATATTTTTACCTCACAACTCAACAATAAAATTTAGAGTGTTTTAATAATTTTCAAGAATTTCTTATTTTCTTTCGTATTTATTTATTTATTTTAATTTTTAATTTTATTGTATTGCAACAATTATTATCATAGATAACAAATGGGTATGTAGCACAAACCGAAGAGTGCCCGCTTTGCATGTTAAGGGTACGGGGTTCGATACCCCACATTTCTAAATTATTTTTATCCTCACAACACATCAATATATTTCAGGGTGTTTTGACCTTTTCAAGAATTTCTTATTTTCTTTCATATGTATTTACTATTTTTTTACTTTTTGCAACAATTACTCTCATTATTAACAAATGGGAATGTAGCTCAAATGGTAGAATGCTTGCTATGCATGCGAGAGGTACAGCAACCGATACTCCGCATCTCCAAATTGTTTTTATCTTCACAATTCACCAATATATGTTAAGGTGTGTTGAACTTTTCTGGAATTTCTTATTTTCTTTTATATTTATTTATTATTTATAATTTTTAATTTCAATTTATTACAACAAATACTTTCGCAATTAAGAATTGGGGATGTAGCTCGAACGGTAAAGCGCTTACTTTTCATTCAAGGGGTACGTTGATCGATAAATTGCATTTCCAAATTATTTTTATCCTCACAACTCACTAATATATTTTAGGGTGTTTTTAAACTTTACAAGAATATCTTATTTTCTTTTGTTTTTATTTATTATTTTTAATTTTTAATTTTTTGTATTACAACAGCAACTATCATAACTAACAAATGGGGATGTAGCTAAAACAGAAGAGGGCACGCTTTGCATGTTAGAAGTATGGGGTTCAATAAACCGCATTTCCAAATTATTTTTGTCCTGACAACTCACGAATATACTTTAAGGTGTTTTGATCTTTTAAAGAATTTCTTATTTTCTTTCATATTCATTTATTATTTTTAATTTTTAATTGTAATTTATTAATACAATTACAATCATAATTAACAAACGGGGGCATAGCTCAAACGGTAGAGCGCTTGCTTTGCAAGCAAGAGGTAAGGGGATCGATACACCGCATTTCCAGATTATTTTTATCCTCACAACTCACCAATATATATGATTATTATTTTTAATTTTTAAGTGTCTTTTATTACAACAATTACTATCTTAATTAACAAATGGGGATGTAGCTCAAATGGAAGAGTGCTCACTTACTATGCGAGCGGTACGGGGTTCGATACCCTGCATCTCCAACTTATTGTTATCCTCAGAACACGCTAATATATTTTAGGGTGTTTTGATCTTTTCTGGAATTTTTAATTTTCTTTGATTTTTATTTATTCTTTTTACTGTCTTACAACATTTACTATTATAATAATAAAATGGGGATGTAGCTTAAATGGTAGAGCGCTCCCTTTGCATGCAAGATGTACGGTGTTTGATAACCCGCATATCCAAATTACTTTTATCCTCATATGTCATCAATATATTTTAGGGTATTTTGATATTTTCAGGCATTTCTTATTTTCTTTAATATTTAACTATTATTTTTAATTTATTACAACAATTTTTATAACAATTAGCAAATGGGTATTTTGCTCAAATGGAGAAATGCGCACTCTACATGCAAGAGGTACGTGGATCGATACCCCATATCTCTAAATTATTTTTATCTTCACAACTCACCATTATGTTTTAAGGTGTTTTGATCTTTTCCGCAATTTATTATTTTTTTTCATATATATTTATTATTTTAAGTTTTTTTTGGTTTAATTTATTACGACAATTACCATCATAATTAACAAATGGGGACGTAGCTGAAACGGTAGAGTGCCTGCTTTGCTTGCAAGAGGTACGAGGATCGATACACCACATTTCCAAATTATTTAAATCCTCACAACTCACCAATATATTTGATTATTATTTTAAATTTTTAAGTGTAATTTTTTACGACAATTACTATCTTAATTAACAAATGGGGATAGCTCAAATGGAAGAGTGCTCGCATAGCATGCGAGAGGTACGGGGTTCGATACCCCGCATCTCCAACTTATTGTTATGTTTAGAACTCGCTAATAAATTTTAGGGTGATTTGATATTTTTTGGAATTTCTTATTTTCTTTCATTTTTATTTATTATTTTGAACTTATCAAATTTTAATATATTACAACAATAACTATCTCAATTAACAAATGGGGATGTAGCTGAAATGGTAGAGCGCTCGCTTAGCATGCGAGAAGTACCAGCTTCAATACCCCGCATCTCTAAAATATTTTTACCTCACAACTCAACAATAAAATTTAGAGTGTTTTAATAATTTTCAAGAATTTCTTATTTTCTTTCGTATTTATTTATTTATTTTAATTTTTAATTTTATTGTATTGCAACAATTATTATCATAGATAACAAATGGGTATGTAGCACAAACCGAAGAGTGCCCGCTTTGCATGTTAAGGGTACGGGGTTCGATACCCCACATTTCTAAATTATTTTTATCCTCACAACACATCAATATATTTCAGGGTGTTTTGACCTTTTCAAGAATTTCTTATTTTCTTTCATATGTATTTACTATTTTTTTACTTTTTGCAACAATTACTCTCATTATTAACAAATGGGAATGTAGCTCAAATGGTAGAATGCTTGCTATGCATGCGAGAGGTACAGCAACCGATACTCCGCATCTCCAAATTGTTTTTATCTTCACAATTCACCAATATATGTTAAGGTGTGTTGAACTTTTCTGGAATTTCTTATTTTCTTTTATTTTATTTATTATTTATAATTTTTAATTTCAATTTATTACAACAATTACTTTCGCAATTAAGAATTGGGGATGTAGCTCGAACGGTAAAGCGCTTACTTTTCATTCAAGGGGTACGTAGATCGATAAATTGCATTTCCAAATTATTTTTATCCTCACAACTCACTAATATATTTTAGGGTGTTTTTAAACTTTACAAGAATATCTTATTTTCTTTTGTTTTTATTTATTATTTTTAATTTTTAATTTTTTGTATTACAACAGCAACTATCATAACTAACAAATGGGGATGTAGCTAAAACAGAAGAGGGCACGCTTTGCATGTTAGAAGTATGGGGTTCAATAAACCGCATTTCCAAATTATTTTTGTCCTGACAACTCACCAATATACTTTAAGGTGTTTTGATCTCTTAAAGAATTTCTTATTTTCTTTCATATTCATTTATTATTTTTAATTTTTAATTGTAATTTATTAATACAATTACAATCATAATTAACAAACGGGGGCATAGCTCAAACGGTAGAGCGCTTGCTTTGCAAGCAAGAGGTAAGGGGATCGATACACCGCATTTCCAGATTATTTTTATCCTCACAACTCACCAATATATATGATTATTATTTTTAATTTTTAAGTGTCTTTTATTACAACAATTACTATCTTAATTAACAAATGGGGATGTAGCTCAAATGGAAGAGTGCTCACTTACTATGCGAGCGGTACGGGGTTCGATACCCTGCATCTCCAACTTATTGTTATCCTCAGAACACGCTAATATATTTTAGGGTGTTTTGATCTTTTCTGGAATTTTTAATTTTCTTTGATTTTTATTTATTCTTTTTACTGTCTTACAACATTTACTATTATAATAATAAAATGGGGATGTAGCTTAAATGGTAGAGCGCTCCCTTTGCATGCAAGATGTACGGTGTTTGATAACCCGCATATCCAAATTACTTTTATCCTCATATGTCATCAATATATTTTAGGGTATTTTGATATTTTCAGGCATTTCTTATTTTCTTTAATATTTAACTATTATTTTTAATTTATTACAACAATTTTTATAACAATTAGCAAATGGGTATTTTGCTCAAATGGAGGAATGCGCACTCTACATGCAAGAGGTACGTGGATCGATACCCCATATCTCTAAATTATTTTTATCTTCACAACTCACCATTATGTTTTAAGGTGTTTTGATCTTTTCCGCAATTTATTATTTTTTTTCATATACATTTATTATTTTAAGTTTTTTTTGGTTTAATTTATTACGACAATTACCATCATAATTAACAAATGGGGACGTAGCTGAAACGGTAGAGTGCCTGCTTTGCTTGCAAGAGGTACGAGGATCGATACACCGCATTTCCAAATTATTTAAATCCTCACAACTCACCAATATATTTGATTATTATTTTAAATTTTTAAGTGTAATTTTTTACGACAATTACTATCTTAATTAACAAATGGGGATATAGCTCAAATGGAAGAGTGCTCGCATAGCATGCGAGAGGTACGGGGTTCGATACCCCGCATCTCCAACTTATTGTTATGTTTAGAACTCGCTAATAAATTTTAGGGTGATTTGATATTTTTTGGAATTTCTTATTTTCTTTCATTTTTATTTATTATTTTGAACTTATCAAATTTTAATATATTACAACAATAACTATCTCAATTAACAAATGGGGATGTAGCTGAAATGGTAGAGCGCTCGCTTAGCATGCGAGAAGTACCAGCTTCAATACCCCGCATCTCTAAAATATTTTTACCTCACAACTCAACAATAAAATTTAGAGTGTTTTAATAATTTTCAAGAATTTCTTATTTTCTTTCGTATTTATTTATTTATTTTAATTTTTAATTTTATTGTATTGCAACAATTATTATCATAGATAACAAATGGGTATGTAGCACAAACCGAAGAGTGCCCGCTTTGCATGTTAAGGGTACGGGGTTCGATACCCCACATTTCTAAATTATTTTTATCCTCACAACACATCAATATATTTCAGGGTGTTTTGACCTTTTCAAGAATTTCTTATTTTCTTTCATATGTATTTACTATTTTTTTACTTTTTGCAACAATTACTCTCATTATTAACAAATGGGAATGTAGCTCAAATGGTAGAATGCTTGCTATGCATGCAAGAGGTACAGCAACCGATACTCCGCATCTCCAAATTGTTTTTATCTTCACAATTCACCAATATATGTTAAGGTGTGTTGAACTTTTCTGGAATTTCTTATTTTCTTTTATATTTATTTATTATTTATAATTTTTAATTTCAATTTATTACAACAATTACTTTCGCAATTAAGAATTGGGGATGTAGCTCGAACGGTAAAGCGCTTACTTTTCATTCAAGGGGTACGTAGATCGATAAATTGCATTTCCAAATTATTTTTATCCTCACAACTCACTAATATATTTTAGGGTGTTTTTAAACTTTACAAGAATATCTTATTTTCTTTTGTTTTTATTTATTATTTTTAATTTTTAATTTTTTGTATTACAACAGCAACTATCATAACTAACAAATGGGGATGTAGCTAAAACAGAAGAGGGCACGCTTTGCATGTTAGAAGTATGGGGTTCAATAAACCGCATTTCCAAATTATTTTTGTCCTGACAACTCACCAATATACTTTAAGGTGTTTTGATCTTTTAAAGAATTTCTTATTTTCTTTCATATTCATTTATTATTTTTAATTTTTAATTGTAATTTATTAATACAATTACAATCATAATTAACAAACGGGGGCATAGCTCAAACGGTAGAGCGCTTGCTTTGCAAGCAAGAGGTAAGGGGATCGATACACCGCATTTCCAGATTATTTTTATCCTCACAACTCACCAATATATATGATTATTATTTTTAATTTTTAAGTGTCTTTTATTACAACAATTACTATCTTAATTAACAAATGGGGATGTAGCTCAAATGGAAGAGTGCTCACTTACTATGCGAGCGGTACGGGGTTCGATACCCTGCATCTCCAACTTATTGTTATCCTCAGAACACGCTAATATATTTTAGGGTGTTTTGATCTTTTCTGGAATTTTTAATTTTCTTTGATTTTTATTTATTCTTTTTAATGTCTTACAACATTTACTATTATAATAATAAAATGGGGATGTAGCTTAAATGGTAGAGCGCTCCCTTTGCATGCAAGATGTACGGTGTTTGATAACCCGCATATCCAAATTACTTTTATCCTCATATGTCATCAATATATTTTAGGGTATTTTGATATTTTCAGGCATTTCTTATTTTCTTTAATATTTAACTATTATTTTTAATTTATTACAACAATTTTTATCACAATTAGCAAATGGGCATTTTGCTCAAATGGAGGAATGCGCACTCTACATGCAAGAGGTACGTGGATCGATACCCCATATCTCTAAATTATTTTTATCTTCACAACTCACCATTATGTTTTAAGGTGTTTTGATCTTTTCCGCAATTTATTATTTTTTTTCATATACATTTATTATTTTAAGTTTTTTTTGGTTTAATTTATTACGACAATTACCATCATAATTAACAAATGGGGACGTAGCTGAAACGGTAGAGTGCCTGCTTTGCTTGCAAGAGGTACGAGGATCGATACACCGCATTTCCAAATTATTTTAATCCTCACAACTCACCAATATATTTGATTATTATTTTTAATTTTTAACTGTAATTTTTTACGACAATTACTATCTTAATTAACAAATGGGGATGAAGCTCAAATGGAAGAGTGCTCGCTTAGCATGCGAGAGGTACGGGGTTCGATACCCCGCATCTCCAACTTATTGTTATGTTTAGAACTCGCTAATATATTTTAGGGTGATTTGATATTTTCTGGATTTTTTTATTTCCTTTGATTTTTATTTATTCTTTTTAATGTCTTATCAGCATTTTAATATATTACAACAATAACTATCTCAATTAACAAATGGGGATGTAGCTCAAATGGTAGAGCGCTCGCTTAGCATGCGAGAAGTACCAGCTTCAATACCCCGCATCTCTAAAATATTTTTACCTCACAACTCAACAATAAAATTTAGAGTGTTTTAATAATTTTCAAGAATTTCTTATTTTCTTTCGTATTTATTTATTTATTTTAATTTTAATTTTATTGTATTGCAACAATTATTATCATAGATAACAAATGGGTATGTAGCACAAACCGAAGAGTGCCCGCTTTGCATGTTAAGGGTACGGGGTTCGATACCCCACATTTCTAAATTATTTTTATCCTCACAACACATCAACATATTTCAGGGTGTTTTGACCTTTTCAAGAATTTCTTATTTTCTTTCATATGTATTTACTATTTTTTTTTTTTGGTTTACTTTTTGCAACAATTACTCTCATTATTAACAAATGGGAATGTAGCTCAAATGGTAGAATGCTTGCTATGCATGCGAGAGGTACAGCAACCGATACTCCGCATCTCCAAATTGTTTTTATCTTCACAATTCACCAATATATTTTAAGGTGTGTTGAACTTTTCTGGAATTTCTTATTTTCTTTTATTTTTATTTATTATTTATAATTTTTAATTTCAATTTATTACAACTAATTTATTAATACAATTACAATCATAATTAACAAATGGGGGCATAGCTCAAACGGTAGAGCGCTTGCTTTGCAAGCAAGAGGTACGGGGATCGATACACCGCATTTCCAAATTATTTTTATCCTCACAACTCACCAATATATTTGATTATTATTTTTAATTTTTAAGTGTCTTTTATTACAACAATTACTATCTTAATTAACAAATGGGGATGTAGCTCAAATGGAAGAGTGCTCACTTACATGCGAGAGGTACGGGGTTCGATACCCCGCATCTCCAACTTATTGTTATCCTCAGAACACGCTAATATATTTTAGGGTGTTTTGATCTTTTCTGGAATTTTTTATTTTCTTTGATTTTTATTTATTCTTTTTAATGTCTTACAACATTTACTATTATAATAATAAAATGGGGATGTAGCTTAAATGGTAGAGCGCTCCCTTTGCATGCAAGATGTACGGTGTTCGATAACCCGCATATCCAAATTACTTTTATCCTCATAACTCATCAATATATTTTAGGGTATTTTGATATTTTCAGGCATTTCTTATTTTCTTTAATATTTAATTATTATTTTTAATTTATTACAACAATTTTTATCACAATTAGCAAATGGGCATTTTGCTCAAATGGAGGAATGCGCGCTCTACATGCAAGAGGTACGTGGATCGATACCCCATATCTCTAAATTATTTTTATCTTCACAACTCACCAATATGTTTTAAGGTGTTTTGATCTTTTCCGAATTTATTATTTTTTTTCATATACATTTATTATTTTAAGTTTTTTTTGGTTTAATTTATTACGACAATTACCATCATAATTAACAAATGGGGACGTAGCTGAAACGGTAGAGTGCCTGCTTTGCTTGCAAGAGGTACGAGGATCGATACACCGCATTTCCAAATTATTTTTATCCTCACAACTCACCAATATATTTGATTATTATTTTTAATTTTTAACTGTAATTTTTTACAACAATTACTATCTTAATTAACAAATGGGGATGTAGCTCAAATGGAAGAGTGCTCGCTTAGCTATGCGAGAGGTACGGGGTTCGATACCCTGCATCTCCAACTTATTGTTATCCTCAGAACTCGCTAATATATTTTAGGGTGTTTTGATCTTTTCTGGATTTTTTTATTTTCTTTGATTTTTATTTATTCTTTTTAATGTCTTACAACATTTACTATTATAATAATCAAATGGGGATGTAGCTCAAATGGTAGAGCGCTCGCTTTGCATGCAAGATGTATGAGGTTCGATACCCCGCATCTCCAAATTACTTTTATCCTCATAAGTCATCAATATATTTTAGGGTATTTTGATATTTTCAGGCATTTCTTATTTTCTTTCATATTTAATTATGAATTTTTAATTTATTACAACAATTTTTATCACAATTAGCAAATGGGCATTTTGCTCAAATGGAGGAATGCTCGCTCTACATGCAAGAGGTACGGGGATCGATACCCCATATCTCTAAATTATTTTTATCTTCACAACTCACCAACATGTTTTAAGGTGTTTTGATCTTTTCCGGAATTTATTATTTTTTTTCATATACATTTATTATTTTAAATTTTTTTTGGTTTAATTTATTACAACAATTACCATCATAATTAACAAATGGGGACGTAGCTGAAACGGTAGAGTGCCTGCTTTGCTTGCAAGAGGTACGAGGCTCGATACACCGCATTTCCAAATTATTTTTATCCTCACAATTCACCAATATATTTTAGAGTATTTTGATCTTTTCTAGAAATTTCTTCTTTTCTTTCATTTTTATTTTTTATTTGTTTAGGTTTAATTTATTATAACGATTACTGTCATAGTTCAGAAATGGGAATGTAGCACAAATGGTAGATTGCTCACTTTGCTTGTTAGAGGTACGTGGTTCGATACATGCATTTCCAAATCATTTTTGTCCTCACAACTCGCCAATAAATTTTATGGTGTTTTGATCTTTTCAGGACCTTCATATTTTCCCTCTTATTCATTTATTATTTTTATATTCTAATTTTAACTTATTACAAAAATTACTATCAGAATTAACGATTGGGGACGTAGCTCAAACAGTAGAGCTCTTGCTTTGCATGCAAGATGTTCGAGGTTCGTTACCCTCCATCTGAAAATTATTTTTATACTCTCAACTCACCAATATGTTTTAGGGTGTTTTGATATTTTAAGTTTATTTTGGTTTAATTTATTACGACAATTACCATCATAATTAACAAATGGGGACGTTGCTGAAACGGTAGAGTGCCTGCTTTGCTTGCAAGAGGTACGAGGATCGATACACCGCATTTCCAAATTATTTTAATCCTCACAACTCACCAATATATTTGATTATTATTTTTAATTTTTAAGTGTAATTTTTTACGACAATTACTATCTTAATTAACAAATGGGGATGTAGCTCAAATGGAAGAGTGCTCGCTTAGCATGCGAGAGGTACGGGGTTCGATACCCCGCATCTCCAACTTATTGTTATGTTTAGAACTCGCTAATATATTTTAGCGTGTTTTGATATTTTCTGGAATTTTTTATTTCCTTTGATTTTTATTTATTCTTTTTAATGTCTTACAGCATTTATTATTATAATAATCAAATGGGGATGTAGCTCAAATGGTAGAGCGCTCGCTTTGCATGCGGGAGGTATGAGGTTCGATTCCCCGCATCTCCAAATTACTTTTATCCTCATAAGTCATCAATATATTTTAGGGTATTTTGATATTTTCAGGCATTTCTTATTTTCTTTCATATTTAATTATGAATTTTAATTTATTACAACAATTTTTATCACAATTAGCAAATGGGCATTTTGCTCAAATGGAGGAATGCTCGCTCTACATGCAAGTGGTACGGGGATCGATACCCCATATCTCTAAATTATTTTTATCTTCACAACTCACCAACATGTTTTAAGGTGTTTTAATCTTTTCCGGAATTTATTATTTTTTTTCATATACATTTATTATTTTAAATTTTTTTTGGTTTAATTTATTACAACAATTACCATCATAATTAATAAATGGGGACGTAGCTGAAACGGTAGAGTGCCTGCTTTGCTTGCAAGAGGTACGAGGCTCGATACACCGCATTTCCAAATTATTTTTATCCTCACAATTCACCAATATATTTTAGAGTATTTTGATCTTTTCTAGAAATTTCTTCTTTTCTTTCATTTTTATTTTTTATTTGTTTAGGTTTAATTTATTATAACGATTACTGTCATAGTTCAGAAATGGGAATGTAGCACAAATGGTAGATTGCTCGCTTTGCTTGTTAGAGGTACGTGGTTCGATACATGCATTTCCAAATCATTTTTGTCCTCACAACTCGCCAATAAATTTTATGGTGTTTTGATCTTTTCAGGACCTTCATATTTTCCCTCTTATTCATTTATTATTTTTATATTCTAATTTTAACTTATTACAAAAATTACTATCAGAATTAACGATTGGGGACGTAGCTCAAACAGTAGAGCTCTTGCTTTGCATGCAAGATGTTCGAGGTTCGTTACCCTCCATCTGAAAATTATTTTTATACTCTCAACTCACCAATATGTTTTAGGGTGTTTTGATCTTTTGGGAAATTTATTATGTTCTTTTATTTATATTTGTTATTTATTATTTCATATTTTTTAATTTTAATTTATTATAAATATCACTATCATAATTAAGTAATGGGGACGTAGCTCATATAGTAGATTGCTCGCTTTGCATGCGAGAGTTTCGATCTTCGATACCTCGCATGTCAAAGTTATTTTTATCCTCCCAACTCACCAATATATTTTAGAGTGCTTTGATCTTCTTAAGAATTTCTTATTTTCTTTGATTTTTCTTTATTATTTTTAATATTTTAGTTTTAATTTATTATAACAATTACTATCATAATTAACAAATGGGGAAGTAGCTTAAATGGTAGAGCGCTTGTTTTGCATGCGAGAGGTATGGGTTTCGGTACGCCGCATCTCCATATAATTTTTATCCTCACAAATGAACAATATGTTTTAGGGTGATTTGATATTTTTTGGAATTTCTTATTTTCTTTCATTTTTATTTATTATTTTGAACTTATCAAATTTTAATATATTACAACAATAACTATCTCAATTAACAAATGGGGATGTAGCTGAAATGGTAGAGCGCTCGCTTAGCATGCGAGAAGTACCAGCTTCAATACCCCGCATCTCTAAAATATTTTTACCTCACAACTCAACAATAAAATTTAGAGTGTTTTAATAATTTTCAAGAATTTCTTATTTTCTTTCGTATTTATTTATTTATTTTAATTTTTAATTTTATTGTATTGCAACAATTATTATCATAGATAACAAATGGGTATGTAGCACAAACCGAAGAGTGCCCGCTTTGCATGTTAAGGGTACGGGGTTCGATACCCCACATTTCTAAATTATTTTTATCCTCACAACACATCAATATATTTCAGGGTGTTTTGACCTTTTCAAGAATTTCTTATTTTCTTTCATATGTATTTACTATTTTTTTACTTTTTGCAACAATTACTCTCATTATTAACAAATGGGAATGTAGCTCAAATGGTAGAATGCTTGCTATGCATGCGAGAGGTACAGCAACCGATACTCCGCATCTCCAAATTGTTTTTATCTTCACAATTCACCAATATATGTTAAGGTGTGTTGAACTTTTCTGGAATTTCTTATTTTCTTTTATATTTATTTATTATTTATAATTTTTAATTTTAATTTATTACAACAATTACTTTCGCAATTAAGAATTGGGGATGTAGCTCGAACGGTAAAGCGCTTACTTTGCATTCAAGGGGTACGTAGATCGATAAATTGCATTTCCAAATTATTTTTATCCTCACAACTCACTAATATATTTTAGGGTGTTTTTAAACTTTACAAGAATATCTTATTTTCTTTTGTTTTTATTTATTATTTTTAATTTTTAATTTTTTGTATTACAACAGCAACTATCATAACTAACAAATGGGGATGTAGCTAAAACAGAAGAGGGCACGCTTTGCATGTTAGAAGTATGGGGTTCAATAAACCGCATTTCCAAATTATTTTTGTCCTGACAACTCACCAATATACTTTAAGGTGTTTTGATCTTTTAAAGAATTTCTTATTTTCTTTCATATTCATTTATTATTTTTAATTTTTAATTGTAATTTATTAATACAATTACAATCATAATTAACAAACGGGGGCATAGCTCAAACGGTAGAGCGCTTGCTTTGCAAGCAAGAGGTAAGGGGATCGATACACCGCATTTCCAGATTATTTTTATCCTCACAACTCACCAATATATATGATTATTATTTTTAATTTTTAAGTGTCTTTTATTACAACAATTACTATCTTAATTAACAAATGGGGATGTAGCTCAAATGGAAGAGTGCTCACTTACTATGCGAGCGGTACGGGGTTCGATACCCTGCATCTCCAACTTATTGTTATCCTCAGAACACGCTAATATATTTTAGGGTGTTTTGATCTTTTCTGGAATTTTTAATTTTCTTTGATTTTTATTTATTCTTTTTAATGTCTTACAACATTTACTATTATAATAATAAAATGGGGATGTAGCTTAAATGGTAGAGCGCTCCCTTTGCATGCAAGATGTACGGTGTTTGATAACCCGCATATCCAAATTACTTTTATCCTCATATGTCATCAATATATTTTAGGGTATTTTGATATTTTCAGGCATTTCTTATTTTCTTTAATATTTAACTATTATTTTTAATTTATTACAACAATTTTTATCACAATTAGCAAATGGGCATTTTGCTCAAATGGAGGAATGCGCACTCTACATGCAAGAGGTACGTGGATCGATACCCCATATCTCTAAATTATTTTTATCTTCACAACTCACCATTATGTTTTAAGGTGTTTTGATCTTTTCCGCAATTTATTATTTTTTTTCATATACATTTATTATTTTAAGTTTTTTTTGGTTTAATTTATTACGACAATTACCATCATAATTAACAAATGGGGACGTAGCTGAAACGGTAGAGTGCCTGCTTTGCTTGCAAGAGGTACGAGGATCGATACACCGCATTTCCAAATTATTTTAATCCTCACAACTCACCAATATATTTGATTATTATTTTTAATTTTTAAGTGTAATTTTTTACGACAATTACTATCTTAATTAACAAATGGGGATGTAGCTCAAATGGAAGAGTGCTCGCTTAGCATGCGAGAGGTACGGGGTTCGATACCCCGCATCTCCAACTTATTGTTATGTTTAGAACTCGCTAATATATTTTAGGGTGTTTTGATATTTTCTGGAATTTTTTATTTCCTTTGATTTTTATTTATTCTTTTTAATGTCTTACAGCATTTATTATTATAATAATCAAATGGGGATGTAGCTCAAATGGTAGAGCGCTCGCTTTGCATGCGGGAGGTATGAGGTTCGATTCCCCGCATCTCCAAATTACTTTTATCCTCATAAGTCATCAATATATTTTAGGGTATTTTGATATTTTCAGGCATTTCTTATTTTCTTTCATATTTAATTATGAATTTTAATTTATTACAACAATTTTTATCACAATTAGCAAATGGGCATTTTGCTCAAATGGAGGAATGCTCGCTCTACATGCAAGTGGTACGGGGATCGATACCCCATATCTCTAAATTATTTTTATCTTCACAACTCACCAACATGTTTTAAGGTGTTTTAATCTTTTCCGGAATTTATTATTTTTTTTCATATACATTTATTATTTTAAATTTTTTTTGGTTTAATTTATTACAACAATTACCATCATAATTAATAAATGGGGACGTAGCTGAAACGGTAGAGTGCCTGCTTTGCTTGCAAGAGGTACGAGGCTCGATACACCGCATTTCCAAATTATTTTTATCCTCACAATTCACCAATATATTTTAGAGTATTTTGATCTTTTCTAGAAATTTCTTCTTTTCTTTCATTTTTATTTTTTATTTGTTTAGGTTTAATTTATTATAACGATTACTGTCATAGTTCAGAAATGGGAATGTAGCACAAATGGTAGATTGCTCGCTTTGCTTGTTAGAGGTACGTGGTTCGATACATGCATTTCCAAATCATTTTTGTCCTCACAACTCGCCAATAAATTTTATGGTGTTTTGATCTTTTCAGGACCTTCATATTTTCCCTCTTATTCATTTATTATTTTTATATTCTAATTTTAACTTATTACAAAAATTACTATCAGAATTAACGATTGGGGACGTAGCTCAAACAGTAGAGCTCTTGCTTTGCATGCAAGATGTTCGAGGTTCGTTACCCTCCATCTGAAAATTATTTTTATACTCTCAACTCACCAATATGTTTTAGGGTGTTTTGATCTTTTGGGAAATTTATTATGTTCTTTTATTTATATTTGTTATTTATTATTTCATATTTTTTAATTTTAATTTATTATAAATATCACTATCATAATTAAGTAATGGGGACGTAGCTCATATAGTAGATTGCTCGCTTTGCATGCGAGAGTTTCGATCTTCGATACCTCGCATGTCAAAGTTATTTTTATCCTCCCAACTCACCAATATATTTTAGAGTGCTTTGATCTTCTTAAGAATTTCTTATTTTCTTTGATTTTTCTTTATTATTTTTAATATTTTAGTTTTAATTTATTATAACAATTACTATCATAATTAACAAATGGGGAAGTAGCTTAAATGGTAGAGCGCTTGTTTTGCATGCGAGAGGTATGGGTTTCGGTACGCCGCATCTCCATATAATTTTTATCCTCACAAATGAACAATATGTTTTAGGGTGATTTGATATTTTTTGGAATTTCTTATTTTCTTTCATTTTTATTTATTATTTTGAACTTATCAAATTTTAATATATTACAACAATAACTATCTCAATTAACAAATGGGGATGTAGCTGAAATGGTAGAGCGCTCGCTTAGCATGCGAGAAGTACCAGCTTCAATACCCCGCATCTCTAAAATATTTTTACCTCACAACTCAACAATAAAATTTAGAGTGTTTTAATAATTTTCAAGAATTTCTTATTTTCTTTCGTATTTATTTATTTATTTTAATTTTTAATTTTATTGTATTGCAACAATTATTATCATAGATAACAAATGGGTATGTAGCACAAACCGAAGAGTGCCCGCTTTGCATGTTAAGGGTACGGGGTTCGATACCCCACATTTCTAAATTATTTTTATCCTCACAACACATCAATATATTTCAGGGTGTTTTGACCTTTTCAAGAATTTCTTATTTTCTTTCATATGTATTTACTATTTTTTTACTTTTTGCAACAATTACTCTCATTATTAACAAATGGGAATGTAGCTCAAATGGTAGAATGCTTGCTATGCATGCGAGAGGTACAGCAACCGATACTCCGCATCTCCAAATTGTTTTTATCTTCACAATTCACCAATATATGTTAAGGTGTGTTGAACTTTTCTGGAATTTCTTATTTTCTTTTATATTTATTTATTATTTATAATTTTTAATTTTAATTTATTACAACAATTACTTTCGCAATTAAGAATTGGGGATGTAGCTCGAACGGTAAAGCGCTTACTTTGCATTCAAGGGGTACGTAGATCGATAAATTGCATTTCCAAATTATTTTTATCCTCACAACTCACTAATATATTTTAGGGTGTTTTTAAACTTTACAAGAATATCTTATTTTCTTTTGTTTTTATTTATTATTTTTAATTTTTAATTTTTTGTATTACAACAGCAACTATCATAACTAACAAATGGGGATGTAGCTAAAACAGAAGAGGGCACGCTTTGCATGTTAGAAGTATGGGGTTCAATAAACCGCATTTCCAAATTATTTTTGTCCTGACAACTCACCAATATACTTTAAGGTGTTTTGATCTTTTAAAGAATTTCTTATTTTCTTTCATATTCATTTATTATTTTTAATTTTTAATTGTAATTTATTAATACAATTACAATCATAATTAACAAACGGGGGCATAGCTCAAACGGTAGAGCGCTTGCTTTGCAAGCAAGAGGTAAGGGGATCGATACACCGCATTTCCAGATTATTTTTATCCTCACAACTCACCAATATATATGATTATTATTTTTAATTTTTAAGTGTCTTTTATTACAACAATTACTATCTTAATTAACAAATGGGGATGTAGCTCAAATGGAAGAGTGCTCACTTACTATGCGAGCGGTACGGGGTTCGATACCCTGCATCTCCAACTTATTGTTATCCTCAGAACACGCTAATATATTTTAGGGTGTTTTGATCTTTTCTGGAATTTTTAATTTTCTTTGATTTTTATTTATTCTTTTTAATGTCTTACAACATTTACTATTATAATAATAAAATGGGGATGTAGCTTAAATGGTAGAGCGCTCCCTTTGCATGCAAGATGTACGGTGTTTGATAACCCGCATATCCAAATTACTTTTATCCTCATATGTCATCAATATATTTTAGGGTATTTTGATATTTTCAGGCATTTCTTATTTTCTTTAATATTTAACTATTATTTTTAATTTATTACAACAATTTTTATCACAATTAGCAAATGGGCATTTTGCTCAAATGGAGGAATGCGCACTCTACATGCAAGAGGTACGTGGATCGATACCCCATATCTCTAAATTATTTTTATCTTCACAACTCACCATTATGTTTTAAGGTGTTTTGATCTTTTCCGCAATTTATTATTTTTTTTCATATACATTTATTATTTTAAGTTTTTTTTGGTTTAATTTATTACGACAATTACCATCATAATTAACAAATGGGGACGTAGCTGAAACGGTAGAGTGCCTGCTTTGCTTGCAAGAGGTACGAGGATCGATACACCGCATTTCCAAATTATTTTAATCCTCACAACTCACCAATATATTTGATTATTATTTTTAATTTTTAAGTGTAATTTTTTACGACAATTACTATCTTAATTAACAAATGGGGATGTAGCTCAAATGGAAGAGTGCTCGCTTAGCATGCGAGAGGTACGGGGTTCGATACCCCGCATCTCCAACTTATTGTTATGTTTAGAACTCGCTAATATATTTTAGGGTGTTTTGATATTTTCTGGAATTTTTTATTTCCTTTGATTTTTATTTATTCTTTTTAATGTCTTACAGCATTTATTATTATAATAATCAAATGGGGATGTAGCTCAAATGGTAGAGCGCTCGCTTTGCATGCGGGAGGTATGAGGTTCGATTCCCCGCATCTCCAAATTACTTTTATCCTCATAAGTCATCAATATATTTTAGGGTATTTTGATATTTTCAGGCATTTCTTATTTTCTTTCATATTTAATTATGAATTTTAATTTATTACAACAATTTTTATCACAATTAGCAAATGGGCATTTTGCTCAAATGGAGGAATGCTCGCTCTACATGCAAGTGGTACGGGGATCGATACCCCATATCTCTAAATTATTTTTATCTTCACAACTCACCAACATGTTTTAAGGTGTTTTAATCTTTTCCGGAATTTATTATTTTTTTTCATATACATTTATTATTTTAAATTTTTTTTGGTTTAATTTATTACAACAATTACCATCATAATTAATAAATGGGGACGTAGCTGAAACGGTAGAGTGCCTGCTTTGCTTGCAAGAGGTACGAGGCTCGATACACCGCATTTCCAAATTATTTTTATCCTCACAATTCACCAATATATTTTAGAGTATTTTGATCTTTTCTAGAAATTTCTTCTTTTCTTTCATTTTTATTTTTTATTTGTTTAGGTTTAATTTATTATAACGATTACTGTCATAGTTCAGAAATGGGAATGTAGCACAAATGGTAGATTGCTCGCTTTGCTTGTTAGAGGTACGTGGTTCGATACATGCATTTCCAAATCATTTTTGTCCTCACAACTCGCCAATAAATTTTATGGTGTTTTGATCTTTTCAGGACCTTCATATTTTCCCTCTTATTCATTTATTATTTTTATATTCTAATTTTAACTTATTACAAAAATTACTATCAGAATTAACGATTGGGGACGTAGCTCAAACAGTAGAGCTCTTGCTTTGCATGCAAGATGTTCGAGGTTCGTTACCCTCCATCTGAAAATTATTTTTATACTCTCAACTCACCAATATGTTTTAGGGTGTTTTGATCTTTTGGGAAATTTATTATGTTCTTTTATTTATATTTGTTATTTATTATTTCATATTTTTTAATTTTAATTTATTATAAATATCACTATCATAATTAAGTAATGGGGACGTAGCTCATATAGTAGATTGCTCGCTTTGCATGCGAGAGTTTCGATCTTCGATACCTCGCATGTCAAAGTTATTTTTATCCTCCCAACTCACCAATATATTTTAGAGTGCTTTGATCTTCTTAAGAATTTCTTATTTTCTTTGATTTTTCTTTATTATTTTTAATATTTTAGTTTTAATTTATTATAACAATTACTATCATAATTAACAAATGGGGAAGTAGCTTAAATGGTAGAGCGCTTGTTTTGCATGCGAGAGGTATGGGTTTCGGTACGCCGCATCTCCATATAATTTTTATCCTCACAAATGAACAATATGTTTTAGGGTGATTTGATATTTTTTGGAATTTCTTATTTTCTTTCATTTTTATTTATTATTTTGAACTTATCAAATTTTAATATATTACAACAATAACTATCTCAATTAACAAATGGGGATGTAGCTGAAATGGTAGAGCGCTCGCTTAGCATGCGAGAAGTACCAGCTTCAATACCCCGCATCTCTAAAATATTTTTACCTCACAACTCAACAATAATTATCATAGATAACAAATGGGTATGTAGCACAAACCGAAGAGTGCCCGCTTTGCATGTTAAGGGTACGGGGTTCGATACCCCACATTTCTAAATTATTTTTATCCTCACAACACATCAATATATTTCAGGGTGTTTTGACCTTTTCAAGAATTTCTTATTTTCTTTCATATGTATTTACTATTTTTTTACTTTTTGCAACAATTACTCTCATTATTAACAAATGGGAATGTAGCTCAAATGGTAGAATGCTTGCTATGCATGCGAGAGGTACAGCAACCGATACTCCGCATCTCCAAATTGTTTTTATCTTCACAATTCACCAATATATGTTAAGGTGTGTTGAACTTTTCTGGAATTTCTTATTTTCTTTTATATTTATTTATTATTTATAATTTTTAATTTTAATTTATTACAACAATTACTTTCGCAATTAAGAATTGGGGATGTAGCTCGAACGGTAAAGCGCTTACTTTTCATTCAAGGGGTACGTAGATCGATAAATTGCATTTCCAAATTATTTTTATCCTCACAACTCACTAATATATTTTAGGGTGTTTTTAAACTTTACAAGAATATCTTATTTTCTTTTGTTTTTATTTATTATTTTTAATTTTTAATTTTTTGTATTACAACAGCAACTATCATAACTAACAAATGGGGATGTAGCAAAAACAGAAGAGGGCACGCTTTGCATGTTAGAAGTATGGGGTTCAATAAACCGCATTTCCAAATTATTTTTGTCCTGACAACTCACCAATATACTTTAAGGTGTTTTGATCTTTTAAAGAATTTCTTATTTTCTTTCATATTCATTTATTATTTTTAATTTTTAATTGTAATTTATTAATACAATTACAATCATAATTAACAAACGGGGGCATAGCTCAAACGGTAGAGCCCTTGCTTTGCAAGCAAGAGGTAAGGGGATCGATACACCGCATTTCCAGATTATTTTTATCCTCACAACTCACCAATATATATGATTATTATTTTTAATTTTTAAGTGTCTTTTATTACAACAATTACTATCTTAATTAACAAATGGGGATGTAGCTCAAATGGAAGAGTGCTCACTTACTATGCGAGCGGTACGGGGTTCGATACCCTGCATCTCCAACTTATTGTTATCCTCAGAACACGCTAATATATTTTAGGGTGTTTTGATCTTTTCTGGAATTTTTAATTTTCTTTGATTTTTTTTATTCTTTTTAATGTCTTACAACATTTACTATTATAATAATAAAATGGGGATGTAGCTTAAATGGTAGAGCGCTCCCTTTGCATGCAAGATGTACGGTTTTTGATAACCCGCATATCCAAATTACTTTTATCCTCATATGTCATCAATATATTTTAGGGTATTTTGATATTTTCAGGCATTTCTTATTTTCTTTAATATTTAACTATTATTTTTAATTTATTACAACAATTTTTATCACAATTAGCAAATGGGCATTTTGCTCAAATGGAGGAATGCGCACTCTACATGCAAGAGGTACGTGGATCGATACCCCATATCTCTAAATTATTTTTATCTTCACAACTCACCATTATGTTTTAAGGTGATTTGATCTTTTCCGCAATTTATTATTTTTTTTCATATACATTTATTATTTTAAGTTTTTTTTGGTTTAATTTATTACGACAATTACCATCATAATTAACAAATGGGGACGTAGCTGAAACGGTAGAGTGCCTGCTTTGCTTGCAAGAGGTACGAGGATCGATACACCGCATTTCCAAATTATTTTAATCCTCACAACTCACCAATATATTTGATTATTATTTTTAATTTTTAAGTGTAATTTTTTACGACAATTACTATCTTAATTAACAAATGGGGATGTAGCTCAAATGGAAGAGTGCTCGCTTAGCATGCGAGAGGTACGGGGTTCGATACCCCGCATCTCCAACTTATTGTTATGTTTAGAACTCGCTAATATATTTTAGCGTGTTTTGATATTTTCTGGAATTTTTTATTTCCTTTGATTTTTATTTATTCTTTTTAATGTCTTACAGCATTTATTATTATAATAATCAAATGGGGATGTAGCTCAAATGGTAGAGCGCTCGCTTTGCATGCGGGAGGTATGAGGTTCGATTCCCCGCATCTCCAAATTACTTTTATCCTCATAAGTCATCAATATATTTTAGGGTATTTTGATATTTTCAGGCATTTCTTATTTTCTTTCATATTTAATTATGAATTT
The DNA here is from genome assembly GCF_056320005.1 of Nelumbo lutea. Taxonomy (NCBI): domain Eukaryota; kingdom Viridiplantae; phylum Streptophyta; class Magnoliopsida; order Proteales; family Nelumbonaceae; genus Nelumbo; species Nelumbo lutea. Next base: position 110,563,740 of record NC_142685.1, on the reverse strand, counting down.
TAATTTATTACAACAATTTTTATCACAATTAGCAAATGGGCATTTTGCTCAAATGGAGGAATGCTCGCTCTACATGCAAGTGGTACGGGGATCGATACCCCATATCTCTAAATTATTTTTATCTTCACAACTCACCAACATGTTTTAAGGTGTTTTAATCTTTTCCGGAATTTATTATTTTTTTTCATATACATTTATTATTTTAAATTTTTTTTGGTTTAATTTATTACAACAATTACCATCATAATTAATAAATGGGGACGTAGCTGAAACGGTAGAGTGCCTGCTTTGCTTGCAAGAGGTACGAGGCTCGATACACCGCATTTCCAAATTATTTTTATCCTCACAATTCACCAATATATTTTAGAGTATTTTGATCTTTTCTAGAAATTTCTTCTTTTCTTTCATTTTTATTTTTTATTTGTTTAGGTTTAATTTATTATAACGATTACTGTCATAGTTCAGAAATGGGAATGTAGCACAAATGGTAGATTGCTCGCTTTGCTTGTTAGAGGTACGTGGTTCGATACATGCATTTCCAAATCATTTTTGTCCTCACAACTCGCCAATAAATTTTATGGTGTTTTGATCTTTTCAGGACCTTCATATTTTCCCTCTTATTCATTTATTATTTTTATATTCTAATTTTAACTTATTACAAAAATTACTATCAGAATTAACGATTGGGGACGTAGCTCAAACAGTAGAGCTCTTGCTTTGCATGCAAGATGTTCGAGGTTCGTTACCCTCCATCTGAAAATTATTTTTATACTCTCAACTCACCAATATGTTTTTGGGTGTTTTGATCTTTTGGGAAATTTATTATGTTCTTTTATTTATATTTGTTATTTATTATTTCATATTTTTTAATTTTAATTTATTATAAATATCACTATCATAATTAAGTAATGGGGACGTAGCTCATATAGTAGATTGCTCGCTTTGCATGCGAGAGTTTCGATCTTCGATACCTCGCATGTCAAAGTTATTTTTATCCTCCCAACTCACCAATATATTTTAGAGTGCTTTGATCTTCTTAAGAATTTCTTATTTTCTTTGATTTTTCTTTATTATTTTTAATATTTTAGTTTTAATTTATTATAACAATTACTATCATAATTAACAAATGGGGAAGTAGCTTAAATGGTAGAGCGCTTGTTTTGCATGCGAGAGGTATGGGTTTCGGTACGCCGCATCTCCATATAATTTTTATCCTCACAAATGAACAATATGTTTTAGGGTGATTTGATATTTTTTGGAATTTCTTATTTTCTTTCATTTTTATTTATTATTTTGAACTTATCAAATTTTAATATATTACAACAATAACTATCTCAATTAACAAATGGGGATGTAGCTGAAATGGTAGAGCGCTCGCTTAGCATGCGAGAAGTACCAGCTTCAATACCCCGCATCTCTAAAATATTTTTACCTCACAACTCAACAATAAAATTTAGAGTGTTTTAATAATTTTCAAGAATTTCTTATTTTCTTTCGTATTTATTTATTTATTTTAATTTTTAATTTTATTGTATTGCAACAATTATTATCATAGATAACAAATGGGTATGTAGCACAAACCGAAGAGTGCCCGCTTTGCATGTTAAGGGTACGGGGTTCGATACCCCACATTTCTAAATTATTTTTATCCTCACAACACATCAATATATTTCAGGGTGTTTTGACCTTTTCAAGAATTTCTTATTTTCTTTCATATGTATTTACTATTTTTTTACTTTTTGCAACAATTACTCTCATTATTAACAAATGGGAATGTAGCTCAAATGGTAGAATGCTTGCTATGCATGCGAGAGGTACAGCAACCGATACTCCGCATCTCCAAATTGTTTTTATCTTCACAATTCACCAATATATGTTAAGGTGTGTTGAACTTTTCTGGAATTTCTTATTTTCTTTTATATTTATTTATTATTTATAATTTTTAATTTTAATTTATTACAACAATTACTTTCGCAATTAAGAATTGGGGATGTAGCTCGAACGGTAAAGCGCTTACTTTTCATTCAAGGGGTACGTAGATCGATAAATTGCATTTCCAAATTATTTTTATCCTCACAACTCACTAATATATTTTAGGGTGTTTTTAAACTTTACAAGAATATCTTATTTTCTTTTGTTTTTATTTATTATTTTTAATTTTTAATTTTTTGTATTACAACAGCAACTATCATAACTAACAAATGGGGATGTAGCAAAAACAGAAGAGGGCACGCTTTGCATGTTAGAAGTATGGGGTTCAATAAACCGCATTTCCAAATTATTTTTGTCCTGACAACTCACCAATATACTTTAAGGTGTTTTGATCTTTTAAAGAATTTCTTATTTTTTTTCATATTCATTTATTATTTTTAATTTTTAATTGTAATTTATTAATACAATTACAATCATAATTAACAAACGGGGGCATAGCTCAAACGGTAGAGCCCTTGCTTTGCAAGCAAGAGGTAAGGGGATCGATACACCGCATTTCCAGATTATTTTTATCCTCACAACTCACCAATATATATGATTATTATTTTTAATTTTTAAGTGTCTTTTATTACAACAATTACTATCTTAATTAACAAATGGGGATGTAGCTCAAATGGAAGAGTGCTCACTTACTATGCGAGCGGTACGGGGTTCGATACCCTGCATCTCCAACTTATTGTTATCCTCAGAACACGCTAATATATTTTAGGGTGTTTTGATCTTTTCTGGAATTTTTAATTTTCTTTGATTTTTTTTATTCTTTTTAATGTCTTACAACATTTACTATTATAATAATAAAATGGGGATGTAGCTTAAATGGTAGAGCGCTCCCTTTGCATGCAAGATGTACGGTTTTTGATAACCCGCATATCCAAATTACTTTTATCCTCATATGTCATCAATATATTTTAGGGTATTTTGATATTTTCAGGCATTTCTTATTTTCTTTAATATTTAACTATTATTTTTAATTTATTACAACAATTTTTATCACAATTAGCAAATGGGCATTTTGCTCAAATGGAGGAATGCGCACTCTACATGCAAGAGGTACGTGGATCGATACCCCATATCTCTAAATTATTTTTATCTTCACAACTCACCATTATGTTTTAAGGTGATTTGATCTTTTCCGCAATTTATTATTTTTTTTCATATACATTTATTATTTTAAGTTTTTTTTGGTTTAATTTATTACGACAATTACCATCATAATTAACAAATGGGGACGTAGCTGAAACGGTAGAGTGCCTGCTTTGCTTGCAAGAGGTACGAGGATCGATACACCGCATTTCCAAATTATTTTAATCCTCACAACTCACCAATATATTTGATTATTATTTTTAATTTTTAAGTGTAATTTTTTACGACAATTACTATCTTAATTAACAAATGGGGATGTAGCTCAAATGGAAGAGTGCTCGCTTAGCATGCGAGAGGTACGGGGTTCGATACCCCGCATCTCCAACTTATTGTTATGTTTAGAACTCGCTAATATATTTTAGCGTGTTTTGATATTTTCTGGAATTTTTTATTTCCTTTGATTTTTATTTATTCTTTTTAATGTCTTACAGCATTTATTATTATAATAATCAAATGGGGATGTAGCTCAAATGGTAGAGCGCTCGCTTTGCATGCGGGAGGTATGAGGTTCGATTCCCCGCATCTCCAAATTACTTTTATCCTCATAAGTCATCAATATATTTTAGGGTATTTTGATATTTTCAGGCATTTCTTATTTTCTTTCATATTTAATTATGAATTTTAATTTATTACAACAATTTTTATCACAATTAGCAAATGGGCATTTTGCTCAAATGGAGGAATGCTCGCTCTACATGCAAGTGGTACGGGGATCGATACCCCATATCTCTAAATTATTTTTATCTTCACAACTCACCAACATGTTTTAAGGTGTTTTAATCTTTTCCGGAATTTATTATTTTTTTTCATATACATTTATTATTTTAAATTTTTTTTGGTTTAATTTATTACAACAATTACCATCATAATTAATAAATGGGGACGTAGCTGAAACGGTAGAGTGCCTGGTACGAGGCTCGATACACCGCATTTCCAAATTATTTTTATCCTCACAATTCACCAATATATTTTAGAGTATTTTGATCTTTTCTAGAAATTTCTTCTTTTCTTTCATTTTTATTTTTTATTTGTTTAGGTTTAATTTATTATAACGATTACTGTCATAGTTCAGAAATGGGAATGTAGCACAAATGGTAGATTGCTCGCTTTGCTTGTTAGAGGTACGTGGTTCGATACATGCATTTCCAAATCATTTTTATCCTCACAACTCGCCAATAAATTTTATGGTGTTTTGATCTTTTCAGGACCTTCATATTTTCCCTCTTATTCATTTATTATTTTTATATTCTAATTTTAACTTATTACAAAAATTACTATCAGAATTAACGATTGGGGACGTAGCTCAAACAGTAGAGCTCTTGCTTTGCATGCAAGATGTTCGAGGTTCGTTACCCTCCATCTGAAAATTATTTTTATACTCTCAACTCACCAATATGTTTTTGGGTGTTTTGATCTTTTGGGAAATTTATTATGTTCTTTTATTTATATTTGTTATTTATTATTTCATATTTTTTAATTTTAATTTATTATAAATATCACTATCATAATTAAGTAATGGGGACGTAGCTCATATAGTAGATTGCTCGCTTTGCATGCGAGAGTTTCGATCTTCGATACCTCGCATGTCAAAGTTATTTTTATCCTCCCAACTCACCAATATATTTTAGAGTGCTTTGATCTTCTTAAGAATTTCTTATTTTCTTTGATTTTTCTTTATTATTTTTAATATTTTAGTTTTAATTTATTATAACAATTACTATCATAATTAACAAATGGGGAAGTAGCTTAAATGGTAGAGCGCTTGTTTTGCATGCGAGAGGTATGGGTTTCGGTACGCCGCATCGCCATATAATTTTTATCCTCACAAATGAACAATATGTTTTAGGGTGATTTGATATTTTTTGGAATTTCTTATTTTCTTTCATTTTTATTTATTATTTTGAACTTATCAAATTTTAATATATTACAACAATAACTATCTCAATTAACAAATGGGGATGTAGCTGAAATGGTAGAGCGCTCGCTTAGCATGCGAGAAGTACCAGCTTCAATACCCCGCATCTCTAAAATATTTTTACCTCACAACTCAACAATAAAATTTAGAGTGTTTTAATAATTTTCAAGAATTTCTTATTTTCTTTCGTATTTATTTATTTATTTTAATTTTTAATTTTATTGTATTGCAACAATTATTATCATAGATAACAAATGGGTATGTAGCACAAACCGAAGAGTGCCCGCTTTGCATGTTAAGGGTACGGGGTTCGATACCCCACATTTCTAAATTATTTTTATCCTCACAACACATCAATATATTTCAGGGTGTTTTGACCTTTTCAAGAATTTCTTATTTTCTTTCATATGTATTTACTATTTTTTTACTTTTTGCAACAATTACTCTCATTATTAACAAATGGGAATGTAGCTCAAATGGTAGAATGCTTGCTATGCATGCGAGAGGTACAGCAACCCATACTCCGCATCTCCAAATTGTTTTTATCTTCACAATTCACCAATATATGTTAAGGTGTGTTGAACTTTTCTGGAATTTCTTATTTTCTTTTATATTTATTTATTATTTATAATTTTTAATTTTAATTTATTACAACAATTACTTTCGCAATTAAGAATTGGGGATGTAGCTCGAACGGTAAAGCGCTTACTTTTCATTCAAGGGGTACGTAGATCGATAAATTGCATTTCCAAATTATTTTTATCCTCACAACTCACTAATATATTTTAGGGTGTTTTTAAACTTTACAAGAATATCTTATTTTCTTTTGTTTTTATTTATTATTTTTAATTTTTAATTTTTTGTATTACAACAGCAACTATCATAACTAACAAATGGGGATGTAGCTAAAACAGAAGAGGGCACGCTTTGCATGTTAGAAGTATGGGGTTCAATAAACCGCATTTCCAAATTATTTTTGTCCTGACAACTCACCAATATACTTTAAGGTGTTTTGATCTTTTAAAGAATTTCTTATTTTCTTTCATATTCATTTATTATTTTTAATTTTTAATTGTAATTTATTAATACAATTACAATCATAATTAACAAACAGGGGCATAGCTCAAACGGTAGAGCCCTTGCTTTGCAAGCAAGAGGTAAGGGGATCGATACACCGCATTTCCAGATTATTTTTATCCTCACAACTCACCAATATATATGATTATTATTTTTAATTTTTAAGTGTCTTTTATTACAACAATTACTATCTTAATTAACAAATGGCGATGTAGCTCAAATGGAAGAGTGCTCACTTACTATGCGAGCGGTACGGGGTTCGATACCCTGCATCTCCAACTTATTGTTATCCTCAGAACACGCTAATATATTTTAGGGTGTTTTGATCTTTTCTGGAATTTTTAATTTTCTTTGATTTTTATTTATTCTTTTTAATGTCTTACAACATTTACTATTATAATAATAAAATGGGGATGTAGCTTAAATGGTAGAGCGCTCCCTTTGCATGCAAGATGTACGGTGTTTGATAACCCGCATATCCAAATTACTTTTATCCTCATATGTCATCAATATATTTTAGGGTATTTTGATATTTTCAGGCATTTCTTATTTTCTTTAATATTTAACTATTATTTTTAATTTATTACAACAATTTTTATCACAATTAGCAAATGGGCATTTTGCTCAAATGGAGGAATGCGCACTCTACATGCAAGAGGTACGTGGATCGATACCCCATATCTCTAAATTATTTTTATCTTCACAACTCACCATTATGTTTTAAGGTGTTTTGATCTTTTCCGCAATTTATTATTTTTTTTCATATACATTTATTATTTTAAGTTTTTTTTGGTTTAATTTATTACGACAATTACCATCATAATTAACAAATGGGGACGTAGCTGAAACGGTAGAGTGCCTGCTTTGCTTGCAAGAGGTACGAGGATCGATACACCGCATTTCCAAATTATTTTAATCCTCACAACTCACCAATATATTTGATTATTATTTTTAATTTTTAAGTGTAATTTTTTACGACAATTACTATCTTAATTAACAAATGGGGATGTAGCTCAAATGGAAGAGTGCTCGCTTAGCATGCGAGAGGTACGGGGTTCGATACCCCGCATCTCCAACTTATTGTTATGTTTAGAACTCGCTAATATATTTTAGGGTGTTTTGATATTTTCTGGAATTTTTTATTTCCTTTGATTTTTATTTATTCTTTTTAATGTCTTACAGCATTTATTATTATAATAATCAAATGGGGATGTAGCTCAAATGGTAGAGCGCTCGCTTTGCATGCGGGAGGTATGAGGTTCGATTCCCCGCATCTCCAAATTACTTTTATCCTCATAAGTCATCAATATATTTTAGGGTATTTTGATATTTTCAGGCATTTCTTATTTTCTTTCATATTTAATTATGAATTTTAATTTATTACAACAATTTTTATCACAATTAGCAAATGGGCATTTTGCTCAAATGGAGGAATGCTCGCTCTACATGCAAGTGGTACGGGGATCGATACCCCATATCTCTAAATTATTTATATCTTCACAACTCACCAACATGTTTTAAGGTGTTTTAATCTTTTCCGGAATTTATTATTTTTTTTCATATACATTTATTATTTTAAATTTTTTTTGGTTTAATTTATTATAACAATTACCATCATAATTAATAAATGGGGACGTAGCTGAAACGGTAGAGTGCTTGCTTTGCTTGCAAGAGGTACGAGGCTCGATACACCGCATTTCCAAATTATTTTTATCCTCACAATTCACCAATATATTTTAGAGTATTTTGATCTTTTCTAGAAATTTCTTCTTTTCTTTCATTTTTATTTTTTATTTGTTTAGGTTTAATTTATTATAACGATTACTATCATAGTTCAGAAATGGGAATGTAGCACAAATAGTAGATTGCTCGCTTTGCTTGTTAGAGGTACGTGGTTCGATACATGCATTTCCAAATCATTTTTGTCCTCACAACTCGCCAATAAATTTTCTGGTGTTTTGATCTTTTCAGGACCTTCATATTTTCCCTCTTATTCATTTATTATTTTTATATTCTAATTTTAACTTATTACAAAAATTACTATCAGAATTAATGATTGGGGACGTAGCTCAAACAGTAGTGCTCTTGCTTTGCATGCAAGATGTTCGAGGTTCGTTACCCTCCATCTGAAAATTATTTTTATACTCTCAACTCACCAATATGTTTTAGGGTGTTTTGATCTTTTGGGAAATTTATTATGTTCTTTTATTTATATTTGTTATTTATTATTTCATATTTTTTAATTTTAATTTATTATAAATATCACTATCATAATTAAGTAATGGGGACGTAGCTCATATAGTAGATTGCTCGCTTTGCATGCGAGAGTTTCGATCTTCGATACCTCGCATGTCAAAGTTATTTTTATCCTCCCAACTCACCAATATATTTTAGAGTGCTTTGATCTTCTTAAGAATTTCTTATTTTCTTTGATTTTTCTTTATTATTTTTAATATTTTAGTTTTAATTTATTATAACAATTACTATCATAATTAACAAATGGGGAAGTAGCTTAAATGGTAGAGCGCTTGTTTTGCATGCGAGAGTTATGGGTTTCGGTACGCTGCATCTCCATATAATTTTTATCCTCACAAATGAACAATATGTTTTAGGGTGATTTGATATTTTTTGGAATTTCTTATTTTCTTACATTTTTATTTATTATTTTGAACTTATCAAAATTTAATATATTACAACAATTACTATCTCAATTAACAAATGGGGATGTAGCTGAAATGGTAGAGCGCTCGCTTAGCATGCGAGATGTACCAGCTTCAATACCCCGCATCTCTAAAATATTTTTACCTCACAACTCAACAATAAAATTTAGAGTGTTTTAATAATTTTCAAGAATTTCTTATTTTCTTTCGTATTTATTTATTATTTTTAATTTTTAATTTTATTGTATTGCAACAATTATTATCATAGATAACAAATGGGTACGTAGCACAAATCGAAGAGTGCCCGCTTTGCATGTTAAGGGTACGGGGTTCGATACCCCACATTTCTAAATTATTTTTATCCTCACAACACATCAATATATTTCAGGGTGTTTTGACCTTTTCAAGAATTTCTTATTTTCTTTCATATGTATTTACTATTTTTTTACTTTTTGCAACAATTACTCTCATTATTAACAAATGGGAATGTAGCTCAAATGGTAGAATGCTTGCTATGCATGCGAGAGGTACAGCAACCGATACTCCGCATCTCCAAATTGTTTTTATCTTCACAATTCACCAATATATGTTAAGGTGTGTTGAACTTTTCTGGAATTTCTTATTTTCTTTTATATTTATTTATTATTTATAATTTTTAATTTTAATTTATTACAACAATTACTTTCGTAATTAAGAATTGGGGATGTAGCTCGAACGGTAAAGCGCCTACTTTGCATTCAAGGGGTACGTAGATCGATAAATTGCATTTCCAAATTATTTTTATCCTCACAACTCACTAATATATTTTAGGGTGTTTTTAAACTTTACAAGAATATCTTATTTTCTTTCGTTTTTATTTATTATTTTTAATTTTTAATTTTTTGTATTACAACAGCAACTATCATAACTAACAAATGGGGATGTAGCAAAAACAGAAGAGGGCACGCTTTGCATGTTAGAAGTATGGGGTTCAATAAACCGCATTTCCAAATTATTTTTGTCCTGACAACTCACCAATATACTTTAAGGTGTTTTGATCTTTTAAAGAATTTCTTATTTTCTTTCATATTCATTTATTATTTTTAATTTTTAATTGTAATTTATTAATACAATTACAATCATAATTAACAAACGGGGGCATAGCTCAAACCGTTGAGCGCTTGCTTTGGAAGCAAGAGGTACGGGGATCGATACACCGCATTTCCAGATTATTTTTATCCTCACAACTCACCAATATATATGATTATTATTTTTAATTTTTAAGTGTCTTTTCTTACAACAATTACTATCTTAATTAACAAATGGGGATGTAGCTCAAATGGAAGAGTGCTCACTTACTATGCGAGCGGTACGGGGTTCGATACCCTGCATCTCCAACTTATTGTTATCCTCAGAACACGCTAATATATTTTAGCGTGTTTTGATCTTTTCTGGAATTTTTAATTTTCTTTGATTTTTATTTATTCTTTTTAATGTCTTACAACATTTACTATTATAATAATAAAATGGGAATGTCGCTTAAATGGTAGAGCGCTCCCTTTGCATGCAAGATGTACGATGTTTGATAACCTGCATATCCAAATTACTTTTATCCTCATATGTCATCAATATATTTTAGGGTATTTTGATATTTTCAGGCATTTCTTATTTTCTTTAATATTTAACTATTATTTTTAATTTATTACAACAATTTTTATCACAATTAGCAAATGGGCATTTTGCTCAAATGGAGGAATGCGCACTCTACATGCAAGAGGTACGTGGATCGATACCCCATATCTCTAAATTATTTTTATCTTCACAACTCACCATTATGTTTTAAGGTGTTTTGATCTTTTCCGCAATTTATTATTTTTTTTCATATACATTTATTATTTTAAGTTTTTTTTGGTTTAATTTATTACGACAATTACCATCATAACTAACAAATGGGGACGTAGCTGAAATGGTAGAGTGCCTGCTTTGCTTGCAAGAGGTACGAGGATCGATACACCGCATTTCCTAATTATTTTAATCCTCACAACTCACCAATATATTTGATTATTATTTTTTTGTTTTTAAGTGTAATTTTTTACGACAATTACTATCTTAATTAACAAATGGGGATGTAGCTCAAATGGAAGAGTGCTCGCTTAGCATGCGAGAGGTACGGGGTTCGATACCCCGCATCTCCAACTTATTGTTATGTTTAGATCTCGCTAATATATTTTAGGGTGTTTTGATATTTTCTGGAATTTTTTATTTCCTTTGATTTTTATTTATTCTTTTTAATGTCTTACAACATTTATTATTATAATAATCAAATGGGGATGTAGCTCAAATGGTAGAGCGCTCGCTTTGCATGCGGGAGGTATGAGGTTCGATACCCCGCATCTCCAAATTACTTTTATCCTCATAAGCCACCAATATATTTTAGGGTATTTTGATATTTTCAGGCATTTCTTATTTTCTTTCATATTTAATTATGAATTTTAATTTATTACAACAATTTTTATCACAATTAGCAAATGGGCATTTTGCTCAAATGTAGGAATGCTCGCTCTACATGCAAGTGGTACGGGGATCGATACCCCATATCTCTAAATTATTTTTATCTTCACAACTCACCAACATGTTTTAAGGTGTTTTGATCTTTTCCGGAATTTATTATTTTTTTTCATATACATTTATTATTTTAATTTTTTTTTGGTTTAATTTATTACAACAATTACCATCATAATTAATAAATGGGGACGTAGCTGAAACGGTAGAGTGCTTGCTTTGCTTGCAAGAGGTACGAGGCTCGATACACCGCATTTCCAAATTATTTTTATCCTCACAATTCACCAATATATTTTAGAGTATTTTGATTTTTTCTAGAAATTTCTTCTTTTCTTTCATTTTTATTTTTTATTTGTTTAGGTTTAATTTATTATAATGATTACTGTCATAGTTCAGAAATGGGAATGTAGGACAAATGGTAGATTGCTCGCTTTGCTTGTTAGAGGTACGTGGTTCGATACATGCATTTCCAAATCATTTTTGTCTTCACAACTCGCCAATATGTTTTAGGGTGTTTTGATCTTTTCAGGAATTTCTTATTTTCTCTATTATTCACTTATTATTTTTAATTTCTAATTTTAACTTATTACAAAAATTACTATCATAATTAACGATTGGGGACGTAGCTCAAATAGCAGAGTTCTTGCTTTGCAAGAAGATGTTCGAGGTTCGTAACCCTCCATCTGAAAATTATTTTTATACTCTCAACTCACCAATATGTTTTTAGGAGTTTTGATCTTTTGGGGAATTTATTATGTTCTTTTATTTTTATTTGTTATTTATTATTTCATATTTTTTAATTTTAATTTATTATAAATATCAGTATCATAATTAAGGAATGGGGACGTAGCTCATATAGTAGACTGCTCGCTTTGCATGCGAGAGATTCGATCTTCGATACCCTACATCTCAAAGATATTTTTATTCTCCAACTCACCAATATATTTTAGAGTGTTTTGATCTTCATAAGAATTTCTTATTTTCTTTGATTTTTCTTTATTATTTTTAATATTTTAGTTTTAATTTATTATAACAATTACTATCATAATTAACAAATGGGGAAGTAGCTTAAATGGTAGAGCGCTTGTTTTGCATGCGAGAGGTATGGGTTTCGATACACCGCATCTCCAAATAATTTTTATCCTCACAAATGAACAATATGTTTTAGGGTGATTTGATATTATTAGGAATTTCTTATTTTCTTTCATTTTTATTTAATATTTTGAACTTATCAAATTTTAATATATTACAACAATTTCTATCTTCATTAACAAATGGGGATGTAGCTGAAATGGAAGAGCGCTCGCTTAGCATGCGAGATGTACGAGCTTCAATACCCCACATCTCTAAAATATTTTTACCTAACAACTCAGCAATAAAATTTAGGGTGTTTTAATAATTTTCAAGAATTTCTTATTTTCTTTTATATTTATTTATTATTTTTAATTATATTGTATTGCAACAATTATTATCATAGATAACAAATGGGTTTGTAGCACAAACCGTAGAGTGCCCACTTTGCATGTTAATGGTACGGGGTTCGATACCCCGCATTTCTAAATTATTTTTATCCTCACAACACATCAATATATTTCAGGGTGTTTTTACCTTTTCAAGAATTTCTAATTTTCTTTCATATGTATTTACTATTTTTTTTAATATTACAACAATTACTCTCATTATTATCAAATGGGGATGTAGCTCAAACGGTAGAACGCATGCTATGCATGCGAGAGGTACAACAACCGATACTCCGCATCTCCAAATTGTTTTTATCTTCACAATTCACCAATATATGTTAAGGTGTGTTGAACTTTTTTGGAATTTCTTATTTATTTAATATTTATTTATTGTTTATTATTTTTAGTTTTAGTTTATTACAACAATTACTTTCGTTCTTAAGAACTGGGGATGTAGCTCGAACGGTAAAGCGCTTACTTTGCACTCAAGGGGTTCATAGATCGATAAATTGCATTTCCAAATTATTTTTATCCTCACAACTCACCAATATATTTTAGGGTGTTTTTAAACTTTACAAGAATACCATATTTTCTTTCATTTTTATTTATTATTTTTAAGTTTTAATTTTTTGTATTACAACAGCAACTATCATAACTAACAAATGGGGATGTAGCAAAAACAGAAGAGGGCATGCTTTGCATGTTAGAAGTATGGGGTTCGATAAACCACATTTCCAAATTATTTTTATCCTAACAACTCACCAATATATTTTAAGGTGTTTTGATGTTTTAAAGAATTTCTTATTTTCTTTCATATTCATTTAATATTTTTAATTTTTAATTTTAATTTATTTATACAATTACAATCATAATTAACAAACGGGGGCATAGCTCAAACGGTAGAGCGCTTGCTTTGCAAGCAGGAGGTAGGGGGATGGATAAACCGCATCTCCAAATTGTTTTTATCTTCACAACTGACCAATATATATTTGGGGGTTTTGATGTTTTCAGGAAATTCTAATTTTCTATCATTTTTATTTCTTATTTTAAATATTTTTGGTTTAGGGTGTTTTGATATTTTCTGGAATTTTTTATTTCCTTTGATTTTTATTTATTCTTTTTAATGTCTTACAACATTTATTATTATAATAATCAAATGGGGATGTAGCTCAAATGGTAGAGCGCTCGCTTTGCATGCGGGAGGTATGAGGTTCGATAGCCCGCATCTCCAAATTACTTTTATCCTCAAAAGTCATCAATATATTTTAGGGTATTTTGATATTTCAGGCATTTCTTATTTTCTTTCATATTTAATTATGAATTTTAATTTATTACAACAATTTTTATCACAATTAGCAAATGGGCATTTTGCCCAAATGGAAGAATGCTCGCTCTACATGCAAGTGGTACGGAGATCGATACCCCATATCTCTAAATTATTTTTATCTTCACAACTCACCAACACGTTTTAAGGTGTTTTGATCTTTTCCGGAATTTATTATTTTTTTTCATATACATTTATTATTTTAAATTTTTTTTGGTTTAATTTATTACAACAATAACCATCATAATTAATAAATGGGGACGTAGCTGAAACGGTAGAGTGCTTGCTTTGTTTGCAAGAGGTACGAGGATCGATACACCGCATTTCCAAATTATTTTAATCCTCACAACTCACCAATATATTTGATTATTAGTTTTAATTTTTAAGTGTAATTTTTTACGACAATTACTATCTTAATTAACAAATGGGGATGTAGCTCAAATGGAAGAGTGCTCGCTTAGCATGCGAGAGGTACGGGGTTCGATACCCCGCATCTCCAACTTATTGTTATGTTTAGAACTCGCTAATATATTTTACAGTGTTTTGATATTTTCTGGAATTTTTTATTTCCTTTGATTTTTATTTATTCTTTTTAATGTCTTACAGCATTTATTATTATAATAATCAAATGGGGATGTAGCTCAAATGGTAGAGCGCTCGCTTTGCATGCAGGAGGTATGAGGTTCGATACCCCGCATCTCCAAATTACTTTTATCCTCATAAGTCATCAATATATTTTAGGGTATTTTGATATTTTCAGGCATTTCTTATTTTCTTTCATATTTAATTATGAATTTTAATTTATTACAACAATTTTTATCACAATTAGCAAATGGGCATTTTGCTCAAATGGAGGAATGCTCACTCTACATGCAAGTGGTACGGGGATCGATACCCCATATCTCTAAATTATTTTTATCTTCACAACTCACCAACATGTTTTAAGGTGTTTTGATCTTTTCCGGAATTTATTATTTTTTTTCATATACATTTATTATTTTAATTTTTTTTGGTTTAATTTATTACAACAATTACCATCATAATTAATAAATGGGGACGTAGCTGAAACGGTAGAGTGCTTGCTTTGCTTGCAAGAGGTACGAGGCTCGATACACCGCATTTCCAAATTATTTTTATCCTCACAATTCACCAATATATTTTAGAGTATTTTGATCTTTTCTAGAAATTTCTTCTTTTCTTTCATTTTTATTTTTTATTTGTTTAGGTTTAATTTATTATAACGATTACTGTCATAGTTCAGAAATGGGAATGTAGCACAAATGGTAGATTGCTCGCTTTGCTTGTTAGAGGTACGAGGTTCGATACATGCATTTCCAAATCATTTTTGTCCTCACAACTCGCCAATTAATTTTATGGTGTTTTGATCTTTTCAGGACCTTCATATTTTCCCTTTTATTCATTTATTATTTTTATATTCTAATTTTAACTTATTACAAAAATTACTATCAGAATTAACGATTGGGGACGTTGCTCAAACAGTAGAGCTCTTGCTTTGCATGCAAGATGTTCGAGGTTCGTTACCCTCCATCTGAAAATTATTTTTATACTCTCAACTCACCAATATGTTTTAGGGTGTTTTGATCTTTTGGGAAATTTATTATGTTCTTTTATTTATATTTGTTATTTATTATTTCATATTTTTTAATTTTAATTTATTATAAATATCACTATCATAATTAAGTAATGGGGACGTAGCTCATATAGTAGATTGCTCGCTTTGCATGCGAGAGTTTCGATCTTCGATACCTCGCATGTCAAAGTTATTTTTATCCTCCCAACTCACCAAAATATTTTAGAGTGCTTTGATCTTCTTAAGAATTTCTTATTTTCTTTGATTTTTCTTTATTATTTTTAATATTTTAGTTTTAATTTATTATAACAATTACTATTATAATTAACAAATGGGGAAGTAGCTTAAATGGTAGAGCGCTTGTTTTGCATGCGAGAGGTATGGGTTTCGGTACGTCGCTTCTCCAAATAATTTTTATCCTCACAAATGAACAATATGTTTTAGGGTGATTTGATATTTTTTGGAATTTCTTATTTTCTTTCTTTTTTATTTATTATTTTGAACTTATCAAATTTTAATATATTACAACAATTACTATCTTCATTAACAAATGGGGATGTAGCTGAAATGGTAGAGCGCTCGCTTAGCATGCGAGATGTACTAGCTTCTATACTCCGCATCTCTAAAATATTTTTACCTCACAACTCAGCAATAAAATTTAGAGTGTTTTAATAATTTTCAAGAATTTCTTATTTTCTTTTATATTTATTTTTAATTTTTAATTTTATTGTATTGTAACAATTATTATCATAGATAACAAATGGGTTCGTAGAACAAACCGAAGAGTGCCCGCTTTTTATGTTAATGGTACGAGGTTCGATACCCCACATTTCTAATTTATTTTTATCCTCACAACACATCAATATATTTCAGGGTGTTTTGACCTTTTCAAGAATTTTTTATTTTTTTCATATGTATTTACTATTTTTTTTAATATTACAACAATTACTCTCATTATTATCAAATGGGGATGTAGCTCAAATGGTAGAACGCATGCTATGCATGCGAGAGGTACAACAACCGAAACTCCACATCCCCAAATTGTTTTTATCTTCACAATTCACCAATATATGTTAAGGTGTGTTGAACTTTTTTGGA
This sequence comes from Nelumbo lutea, assembly GCF_056320005.1. Lineage (NCBI taxonomy): Eukaryota > Viridiplantae > Streptophyta > Magnoliopsida > Proteales > Nelumbonaceae > Nelumbo > Nelumbo lutea. The sequence goes on along the minus strand of NC_142685.1, from coordinate 110,546,939 downwards.
ATTTCTTATTTTTTTAATATTTATTTATTGTTTATTATTTTTAGTTTTAGTTTATTACAACAATTACTTTCGTAATTAAGAACTGGGGATGTAGCTCGAACGGTAAAGCGCATACTTTGCACTCAAGGGGTTCGTAGATCGATAAATTGCATTTCTGAATTATTTTTATCCTCACAACTCACCAATATATTTTAGGGTGTTTTTAAACATTACAAGAATATCTTATTTTCTTTCATTTTTATTTATTATTTTTAATTTTTCATTTTTTGTATTACAACAGCAACTATCATAACTAACAAATGGGGATGTAGCAAAAACAGAAGAGGGCATGCTTTGCTTGTTAGAAGTATGGGGTTCGATAAACCACATTTTCAAATTATTTTTACCCTAACAACTCACCAATATATTTTAAGGTGTTTTGATCTTTTAAAGAATTTCTTATTTTCTTTCATATTCATTTAATATTTTTAATTTTTAATTTTAATTTATTTATACAATTACAATCATAATTAACAAACGGGGGCATAGCTCAAACGGTAGAGCGCTTGCTTTGCAAGCAAGAGGTACGGGGATGGATAAACCGCATCTCCAAATTGTTTTTACCTTCACAACTGACCAATATATTTTTGGGTGTTTTGATGTTTTCAGGAAATTCTAATTTTCTATCATTTTTATTTCAAATTTTAAATTTTTTTGGTTTATTTTATTATAACGATTATTATCATAATGAACAAATGGGGATGTTGCTCTAACGTTAGAGCGCTTGCTTTGCATCAAGAGGTACGGGGATCGATACACTGCATTTCCAGATTATTTTTATCCTCCCAACTCACCAATATATATGATTATTATTTTAAATTTTAAGTGTATTTTATTAAAACAATTAATATCTTAATTAACAAATCTTGATGTAGCTCGAATGGAAGAGTGCTCACTTAGCATGCGAGCGGTACGGGGTTCGATACCCTGCATCTCCAACTTATTGTTGTCCTCAGAACTCGCTAATATATTTCAGGGGGTTTTGATCTTTTCTGGAATTTTTAATTTTTTTTTATTTTTATTTATTCTTTTTAATGTCTTACAACATTTACTATTATAATAATAAAATGGGGATGTAGCTTAAATGGTAGAGCGCTCCCTTTGCATGCAAGATGTACGGTGTTCGATACCCCGCATATCCAAATTACTTTTATCCTCATATGTCATCAATATATTTTAGGGTATTTTGATATTTTCAGGCATTTCTTATTTTCTTTCATATTTAACTTTTATTTTTAATTTATTACAACAATTTTTATCACAATTAGCAAATGGGCATTTTGCTCAAATGGAGGAATGCGCACTCTACATGCAAGCGGTACGTGGATCGATACCCCATATCTCTAAATTATTTTTATCTTCACAACTCACCATTATGTTTTAAGGTGTTTTGATCTTTTCCGCAATTTATTATTTTTTTTCATATACATTTATTATTTTAATTTTTTTTTGGTTTAATTTCTTACGACAATTAACATCATAATTAACAAATGGGGACGTAGCTGAAATGGTAGAGTGCCTGCTTTGCTTGCAAGAGGTACGAGGCTCGATACACCGCATTTCTAAATTATTTTTATCCTCACAAGTCACCAATATATTTTAGAGTATTTTGATCTTCTCTAGAAATTTCTTCTTTTCTTTCATTTTTATTTTTTATTTTTTTTAGGTTTAATTTATTATAACGATTACTATCATAGTTAAGAAATGGGGATGTAGCACAAATGCTAGATTGCTCACTTTGCTTGTTAAAGGTAAGTGGTTCGATACATGCATTATCCAAATCATTTTTGTCCTCACAACTCGCCAATAAATTTTATGGTGTTTTGATCTTTTCAGGACCTTCATATTTTCCCTCTTATTCATTTATTATTTTTATATTCTAATTTTAACTTATTACAAAAATTACTATCAGAATTAACGATTGGGGACGTAGCTCAAACAGTAGAGCTCTTGCTTTGCATGCAAGATGTTCGAGGTTCGTTACCCTCCATCTGAAAATTATTTTTATACTCTCAACTCACCAATATGTTTTAGGGTGTTTTGAACTTTTGGGAAATTTATTATGTTCTTTTATTTATATTTGTTATTTATTATTTCATATTTTTTAATTTTAATTTATTATAAATATCACTATCATAATTAAGTAATGGGGACGTAGCTCATATAGTAGATTGCTCGCTTTGCATGCGAGAGTTTCGATCTTCGATACCTCGCATGTCAAAGTTATTTTTATCCTCCCAACTCACCAATATATTTTAGAGTGCTTTGATCTTCTAAAGAATTTCTTATTTTCTTTGATTTTTCTTTATTATTTTTAATATTTTAGTTTTAATTTATTATAACAATTACTATCATAATTAACAAATGGGGAAGTAGCTTAAATGGTAGAGCGCTTGTTTTGCATGCGAGAGGTATGGGTTTCGGTACGTCGCTTCTCCAAATAATTTTTATCCTCACAAATGAACAATATGTTTTAGGGTGATTTGATATTTTTTGGAATTTCTTATTTTCTTTCATTTTTATTTATTATTTTGAACTTATCAAATTTTAATATATTACAACAATTACTATCTTCATTAACAAATGGGGATGTAGCTGAAATGGTAGAGCGCTCGCTTAGCATGCGAGATGTACTAGCTTCAATACTCCGCATCTCTAAAATATTTTTACCTCACAACTCAGCAATAAAATTTAGAGTGTTTTAATAATTTTCAAGAATTTCTTATTTTTTTTCATATTTATTTATTATTTTTGAATTTTTAATTTTATTGTATTGCAACAATTATTATCATAGATAACAAATGGGTATGTAGCACAAACCGAAGAGTGCCCGCTTTGCATGTTAAGGGTACGGGTTTCGATACCCCACATTTCTAAATTATTTTTATCCTCACAACACATCAATATATTTCAGGGTGTTTTGACCTTTTCAAGAATTTCTTATTTTCTTTCATATGTGTTTACTATTTTTTTACTAATTGCAACAATTACTCTCATTATTAACAAATGGGAATGTAGCTCAAATGGTAGAATGCTTGCTATGCATGCGAGAGGTACAGAAACTGATACTCCGCATCTCCAAATTGTTTTTATCTTCACAATTCACCAATATATGTTAAGGTGTGTAGAACTTTTCTGGAATTTCTTATTTTCTTTTATATTTATTTATTATTTATAATTTTTAATTTTATTTTATTACAACAATTACTTTCGTAATTAAGAATTGGGGATGTAGCTCGAACGGTAAAGCGCTTACTTTGCATTCAAGGGGTACGTAGATCGATAAATTGCATTTCCAAATTATTTTTATCCTCACAACTCAATAATATATTTTAGGGTGTTTTTAAACTTTACAAGAATATCTTATTTTCTTTCATTTTTATTTATTATTTTTAATTTTTAATTTTTTGTATTACAACAGCAACTATCATAACTAACAAATGGGGATGTAGCAAAAACAGAAGAGGGCACGCTTTGCATGTTAGAAGTATGGGGTTCGATAAACCGCATTTCCAAATTATTTTTGTCCTGACAACTCACCAATATATTTTAAGGTGTTTTGATCTTTTAAAGAATTTCTTATTTTCTTTCATATTCATTTATTATTTTTAATTTTTAATTGTAATTTATTAATACAATTACAATCATAATTAACAAACGGGGGCATAGCTCAAACGGTAGAGCGCTTGCTTTGCAAGCAAGAGGTACGGGGATCGATACACCCCATTTCCAGATTATTTTTATCCTCACAATTCACCAATATATATGATTATTATATTTATTTTTTAAGTGTATTTTATTACAACAATTACTATCTTAATTAACAAATGGGGATGTAGCTCAAATGGAAGAATGCTACTTTAGCATGCGAGTGGTATGGGATTCAAAACCCTGCATCTCCAACTTTTTGTTATCCTCAGAACTTGCAAATATATTTTAGGGTGTTTTGATCTTTTCTGGAATTTTTAATTTTCTTTGATTTTTATTTATTCTTTTTAATGTCTTACAACATTTACTATTATAATAATCAAATGGTGATGTAGCTTAAATGGTAGAGCACTCCCTTTGCAAGCGAGAGGTACGGGGTTCGATACCCCGCATCTCCAAATTACTTTTATCCTCATAAGTAATCAATATATTTTAGGGTATTTTGATATTTTCAGGCATTTCTAAAATCCTTTCATATTTAATCATTATTTTAAATTTATTACAACAATTTTTATCACAATTAGCAAATGGGCATTTTGCTCAAATGGAGGAATGCTCACTCTACATGCAAGAGGTACGTGGATCGATATCCCATATCTCTAAATTATTTTTATCTTCACAACTCACCAATATGTTTTAAGGGGTTTTGATCTTTTCCGCAATTTATTATTTTTTTCATATACATTTATTATTTTAAATTTTTTTGGTTTAATTTATTACAACAATTCCCATCATAATTAACAAATGGGGACGTAGCTGAAACGGTAGAGTTCTTGCTTTGCTTGCAAGAGGTACGAGGATCGATACACCGCATTTCCAAATTATTTTAATCCTCACAACTCACCAATATATTTGATTATTATTTTTAATTTTTAAGTGTAATTTTTTACGACAATTACTATCTTAATTAACAAATGGGGATGTAGCTCAAATGGAAGAGCGCTCGCTTAGCATGCGAGAGGTACGGGGTTCGTTACCCCGCATCTCCAAATTACTTTTATCCACATAAGTCATCAATATATTTTAGGGTATTTTGATATTTTCAGGCATTTCTTATTTTCTTTCATATTTAATTATGATTTTTAATTTATTACAATTTTTATCACAACTAGCAAATGGGCATTTTGCTCAAATGGAGGAATGCTCGCTCTACATGCAAGTGGTATGGGGATCGATACCCCATATCTCTAAATTATTTTTATCTTCACAACTCACCAACATGTTTTAAGGTGTTTTGATCTTTTCCGGAATTTATTATTATTTTTCATATACATTTATTATTAAAAATTTTTTTTGGGTTTAATTTATTACAACAATTACCATCATAATTAATAAATGGGGACGTAGCTGAAACGTTTAATTTTAATATATTATAAATATCACTATCATAATTAAGGAATGGGGACGTAGCTCATATAGTAGACTGCTCGCTTTGCATGCGAGAGATTCGATCTTCGATACCCCACATCTCCAAGATATTTTTATTCTCCAACTCACCAATATATTTTAGAGTGTTTTGATCTTCATAAGAATTTCTTATTTTCTTTTATTTTTCTTTATTATTTTTAATATTTTAGTTTTAATTTATTATAACAATTACTATCATAATTAACAAATGGGGAAGTAGCTTAAATGGTAGAGCGCTTGTTTTGCATGCGAGAGGTATGGGTTTCGGTACACCGCATCTCCAAATAAGTTTTATCCTCACAAATGAACAATATGTTTTAGGGTGATTTGATATTATTAGGAATTTCTTATTTTCTTTCATTTTTATTTAATATTTTGAAGTTATCAAATTTTAATATATTACAACAATTACTATCTTCATTAACAAATGGGGATGTAGCTGAAATGGTAGAGCGCTCGCTTAGCATGCGAGATGTACGAGCTTCAATACCCCACATCTCTAAAATATTTTTACCTAACAACTCAGCAATAAAATTTAGGGTGTTTTAATAATTTTTCAAGAATTTCGTATTTTCTTTTATATTTATTTATTTTTAATTTTATTGTATTGCAACAATTATTATCATAGATAAAAAATGGGTTTGTAGCACAAACCGTAGAGTGCCCACTTTGCATGTTAATGGTATGGGGTTCGATACCCCGCATTTCAAAATTATTATTATCCTCACAACACATCAATATATTTCAGGGTGTTTTTATCTTTTCAAGAATTTCTAATTTTCTTTCATATGTATTTACTATTTTTTTTTACTTATTACAACAATTACTCTCATTATTATCAAATGGGGATGTAGCTCAAACGGTAGAACGCATGCTATGCATGCGAGAGGTACAACAACCGATACTCCGCATCTCCAAATTGTTTTTATCTTCACAATTCACCAATATATGTTAAGGTGTGTTGAACTTTTATGGAATTTCTTATTTTTTTAATATTTATTTATTGTTTATTATTTTTAGTTTTAGTTTATTACAACAATTACTTTTGTAATTAAGAACTGGGGATGTAGCTCGAACGGTAAAGCGTTTACTTTGCACTCAAGGGGTTTGTAAATCGATAAATTGCATTTCCAAATTATTTTTATCCTCACAACTCACCAATATATTTTAGGGTGTTTTTAAACTTTACAAGAATATCTTATTTTCTTCCATTTTTATTTATTATTTTTAATTTTTCATTTTTTGTATTTCAACAGCAACTATCATAACTAACAAATGGGGATGTAGCACAAACATAAGAGGGCATGCTTTGCCTGTTAGAAGTATGGGGTTCGATAAACCACATTTCCAAATTATTTTTATCCTAACAACTCACCAACATATTTTAAGGTGTTTTGATCTTTTAAAGAATTTCTTATTTTCTTTCATATTCATTTAATATTTTTAATTTTTAGTTTTAATTTATTTATACAATTACAATCATAATTAACAAACGGGGGCATAGCTCAAACGGTAGAGCGCTTGCTTTGCAAGCAAGAGGTACGGGGATGGATAAACCGCATCTCCAAATTGTTTTTATCTTCACAACAGACCAATATATTTTTGGGTGTTTTGATGTTTTCAGGAAATTCTAATTTTCTATCATTTTTATTTCTTATTTTAAATTTTTTTGGTTTATTTTATTATAACGATTATTATCATAATGAACAAATGGGGATGTTGCTCTAACGTTAGAGCGCTCGCTTTGCATCAAGAGGTACGGGGATCGATACACTGCATTTCCAGATTATTTTTATCCTCCCAACTCACCATAATATATGATTATTATTTTTAAATTTTAAGTGTATTTTATTAAAACAATTAATATCTTAATTAACAAATGGTGATGTAGCTCGAATGGAAGAGTGCTCACTTAGCATGCGAGCGGTACGGGGTTCGATACCCTGCATCTCCAACTTATTGTTGTCCTCAGAACTCGATAATATATTTTAGGGGGTTTTGATCTTTTCTGGAATTTTTAATTTTCTTTGATTTTTATTTATTCTTTTTAATGTCTTACAACATTTACTATTATAATAATCAAATGGTGATGTAGCTTAAATGGTAGAGCACTCCCTTTGCAAGTGAGAGGTACGGGGTTCGATACCCCGCATCTCCAAATTACTTTTATCCTCATAAGTCATCAATATATTTTAGGGTATTTTGATATTTTCAGGCATTTCTTATTTCCTTTCATATTTAATTTATATTTTTAATTTATTACAACAATTTTTATCACAACTAGCAAATGGGCATTTTGCTCAAATAGAGGAATGCGCACTCTACATGCAAGAGGTACGTGGATCGATACCCCATATCTCTAAATTATTTTTATCTTCACAACTCACCAATATGCTTTAAGGTGTTTTGATCTTTTCCGGAATTTATTATTTTTTTTCATATACATTTCTTATTTTAATTTTTTTTGGTTTAATTTATTACAAGAATTACCATCATAATTAACAAATGGGGACGTAGCTGAAACGGTAGAGTGCTTGCTTTGCTTGCAAGAGGTATGAGGCTCGATACACCGCATTTCCAAATTATTTTTATCCTCACAATTCACCAATATATTTTAGATTATTTTGATCTTCTCTAGAAATTTCTTCTTTTCCTTCATTTTTATTTTTTATTTTTTTAGGTTTCTTTATTATAACGATTACTATCTTAGTTAAGAAATGGGGATGTAGCACAAATGGTAGATTGCTCGCTTTGCTTGTAAGAGGTACGTGGTTCGATACATGCATTATCCAAATCATTTTTGTCCTCACAACTCGCCAATATATTTTATGGTGTTTTGATATTTTCAGGAATTTCTTATTTTCTCTCTTATTCATTTATTATTTTTAATTTCTAATTTTAACTTATTACAAAAATTACTATCATAATTAACGATTGGGGACGTAGCTCAAATAGTAGAGCTTTTGCTTTGCATGCAAGATGTTCGAGGTTCGTTACCCTCCATCTGAAAATTATTTTTATACTCTCAACTCACCAATATGTTTTAGGGTGTTTTGATCTTTTGGGGAATTTATTATTTTCTTTTATTTTTATATGTTATTTATTATTTATTATTTATTATTTTTAATTTATTATAAATATCACTGTCATAATTAAGTAATGGGGACGTAGCTCATATAGTAGATTGCTCGCGCATGCGAGAGTTTCGATCTTCGATACCTCGCACATCAAAGTTATTTTTATCCTCGCAACTCACCAATATATTTTAGAGTTTTGATCTTCTTAAGAATTTCTTATTTTCTTCGATTTTTCTTTATTATTTTTAATATTTTAGTTCTAAATTATTATAATATCTACTATCATAATTAACAAATGGGGAAGTAGCTTAAATGGTAGAGCGCTTGTTTTGCATGCGAGAGGTATGGGTTTCGGTACACCGCATCTCCAAATAATTTTTATCCTCACAAATGAACAATATGTTTTAGGGTGATTTGATGTTTTACGAAATTTCTTATTTTATTTCATTTTTATTTATTATTTTGAATTTATCAAATTTTAATATATTACAACAACTACTATCTCAATTAACAAATGGGGATGTAGCTGAAATGGTAGAGCGCTCGCTTAGCATGCGAGAAGTACCAGCTTCAATACCCCACATCTCTAAAATATTTTTACCTTACAACTCAGCAATAAAATTTAGGGTGTTTTAATAATTTTCAAGAATTTCTTATTTTCTTTTATATTTATTTTTAATTTTTAATTTTATTGTTTTGTAACAATTATTATCATAGATAACAAATGGGTTTGTAGCACAAACCGAAGAGTGCCCGCTTTGCATGTTAATGGTACGGGGTTCGATACCCCACATTTCTAATTTATTTTTATCCTCTCAACACATCAATATATTTCAGGGTGTTTTGACCTTTTCAAGAATTTCTTATTTTTATCATATGTATTTACTATTTTTTTACTTATTGCAACAATTACTCTCATTATTAACAAATGGGGATGTTGGCCAAACGGTAGAATGCTTGCTATGCATGCGAGAGGTACAACAACCGATACTCCACATCTCCAAATTGTTTTTATCTTCACAATTCACCAATATATGTTACGGTGTGTTGAACTTTTCTGGAATTTCTTATTTTCTTTAAAATTTATTTATTATTTATTATCTTTAATTTTAATTTATTACCACAATTACTTTCTTCATTGACAACTGGGGATGTAGCTCGAACGGTAAAGCGCTTACTTTGCATTCAAGGGGTACGTGGATCGATACATTGCATTTCCAAATTATTTTTATCCTCACAACACACCAATATATTTTAGGGTGTTTTTAAACTTTATTAGAATATCTTATTTTCTTTCATTTTTATTTATTATTTTTAATTTTTCATTTTTTGTATTACAACAGCAACTATCATAACTAACAAATGGGGATGTAGCAAAAACAGAAGAGGGCTCGCTTTGCATGTTAGAAGTATGGGGTTCGATAAACCGCATTTCCAAATTATTTTTATCCTAACAACTCACCAATATATTTTAAGGTGTTTTGATCTTTTAAAGAATTTCTTATTTTCTTTTCATATTCGTTTATTATTTTTAATTTTTAATTTTAATTTATGAATACAATTACAATCATAATTAACAAACGGGGGCATAGCTCGAACGGTACAGCACTTCCTTTGCAAGCAAGAGGTACGGGGATGGATAAACCGCATCTCCAAATTGTTTTTATCTTCACAACTGACCAATATATTTTAGGGTCTTTTGATGTTTTCAGGAAATTCTAAATTTCTATCATTTTTATTTCTTATTTTAAAATTTTGTGGTTTAGTTTATTATAACGATTATTATCATAATGAACAAATGGGGATGTTGCTCAAATGTTAGAGCACTTGCTTCGCGTCAAGAGGTACGGGGATCGATACACCGCATTTCCAGATTATTTTTATCCACACAACTCACCAATATATATGATTATTATTTTTAATTTTTAAGTGTCTTTTATTACAACAATTACTATCTTAATTAACAAATGGGGATGTAGCTCAAATGGAAGAGTGCTAACTTACTATGCGAGCGGTACGGGGTTCGATACCCTGCATCTCCAACTTATTGTTATCCTCAGAACACGCTAATATATTTTAGGGTGTTTTTGATCTTTTCTGGAATTTTTAATTTTCTTTGATTTTTATTTATTCTTTTTAATGTCTTACAACATTTACTATTATAATAATAAAATGGGGATGTAGCTTAAATGGTAGAGCGCTCCCTTTGCATGCAAGATGTACGGTGTTCGATACCCCGCATATCCAAATTACTTTTATCCTCATATGTCATCAATATATTTTAGGGTATTTTGATATTTTCAGGCATTTCTTATTTTCTTTCATATTTAACTATTATTTTTAATTTATTACAACAATTTTTATCACAATTAGCAAATGGGCATTTTTCTCAAATGGAGGAATGCGCACTCTACATGCAAGAGGTACGTGGATCGATACCCCATATCTCTAAATTATTTTTATCTTCACAACTCACCATTATGTTTTAAGGTGTTTTGAATTTTTCCGCAATTTATTATTTTTTTTCATATACATTTATTATTTTAAGTTTTTTTTGGTTTAATTTATTACGACAATTACCATCATAATTAACAAATGGGGACGTAGCTGAAACAGTAGAGTGCCTGCTTTGCTTGCAAGAGGTACGAGGCTCGATACACCGCATTTCCAAATTATTTTTATCCTCACAAGTCACCAATATATTTTAGAGTATTTTGATCTTCTCTAGAAATTTCTTCTTTTCCTTCATTTTTATTTTTTATTTTTTTAGGTTTAATTTATTATAACGATTACTATCATTGTTAAGAAATGGGGATGTAGCACAAATGCTAGATTGCTCGTTTTGCTTGTTAGAGGTAAGTGGTTCGATACATGCATTATCCAAATCATTTTTGTCCTCACAACTCGCCAATAAATTTTATGGTGTTTTGATCTTTTCAGGACCTTCATATTTTCCCTCTTATTCATTTATTATTTTTATATTCTAATTTTAACTTATTACAAAAATTACTATCAGAATTAACGATTGGGGACGTAGCTCACATAGTAGAGCTCTTGCTTTGCATGCAAGATGTTCGAGGTTAGTTACCCTCCATCTGAAAATTATTTTTATACTCTCAACTCACCAATATGTTTTAGGGTGTTTTGATCTTTTGGGAAATTTATTATGTTCTTTTATTTATATTTGTTATTTATTATTTCATATTTTTTAATTTTAATTTATTATAAATATCACTATCATAATTAAGTAATGGGGACGTAGCTCATATAGTAGATTGCTCGCTTTGCATGCGAGAGTTTCGATCTTCGATACCTCGCATGTCAAAGTTATTTTTATCCTCCCAACTCACCAATATATTTTAGAGTGCTTTGATCTTCTTAAGAATTTCTTATTTTCTTTGATTTTTCTTTATTATTTTTAATATTTTAGTTTTAATTTATTATAACAATTACTATCATAATTAACAAATGGGGAAGTAGCTTAAATGGCAGAGCGCTTGTTTTGCATGCGAGAGGTATGGGTTTCGGTACGCCGCATCTCCAAATAATTTTTATCCTCACAAATGAACAATATGTTTTAGGGTGATTTGATATTTGTTGGAATTTCTTATTTTCTTTCATTTTTATTTATTATTTTGAACTTATCAAATTTTAATATATTACAACAATTACTATCTCAATTAACAAATGGGGATGTAGCTGAAATGGTAGAGCGCTCGCTTAGAATGCGAGATGTACCAGCTTCAATACCCCGCATCTCTAAAATATTTTTACCTCACAACTCAGCAATAAAATTTAGAGTGTTAACAATTTTCAAGAATTTCTTATTTTCTTTCATATTTATTTATTATTTTTAATTTTTAATTTTATTGTATTGCAACAAATATTATCATAGATAACAAATGGGTATGTAGCACAAACCGAAGAGTGCCCGCTTTGCATGTTAAGGGTACGGGGTTCGATACCCCACATTTCTAAATTATTTTTATCCTCACAACACATCAATATATTTCAGGGTGTTTTGACCTTTTCAAGAATTTCTTATTTTCTTTCATCTGTATTTACTATTTTTTTACTTATTGCAACAATTACTCTCATTATTAACAAATGGGAATGTAGCTCAAATGGTAGAATGCTTGCAATGCATGCGAGAGGTACAGCAACCGATACTCCGCATCTCCAAATTGTTTTTAGCTTCACAATTCACCAATATATGTTAAGGTGTGTTGAACTTTTCTGGAATTTCTTATTTTTTTTAATATTTATTTATTATTTATAATTTACAATTTTAATTTATTACAACAATTACTTTCGTAATTAAGAATTGGGGATGTAGCTCGAACGGTAAAGCGTTTACTTTGCATTCAAGGGGTACGTAGATCGATAAATTGCATTTCCAAATTATTTTTATCCTCACAACTCACTAATATATTTTAGGGTGTTTTTAAACTTTACAAGAATATCTTATTTTCTTTCGTTTTTATTTATTATTTTTAATTTTTAATTTTTTGTATTACAACAGCAACTATCATAACTAACAAATGGGGATGTAGCAAAAACAGAAGAGGGCACGCTTTGCATGTTAGAAGTATGGCGTTCAATAAACCGCATTTCCAAATTATTTTTGTCCTGACAACTCACCAATATATTTTAAGGTGTTTTGATCTTTTAAAGAATTTCTTATTTTCTTTCATATTCATTTATTATTTTTAATTTTTAATTGTAATTTTTTAATACAATTACAATCATAATTAACAAACGGGGGCATAGCTCAAACGATAGAGCGCTTCCTTTGCAAGCAAGAGGTACGGGGATCGATACACCGCATTTCCAGATTATTTTTATCCTCACAACTCACCAATATATATGATTATTATATTTATTTTTTAAGTGTATTTTATTACAACAATTACTATCTTAATTAACAAATGGGGATGTAGCTCAAATGGAAGAATGCTCACTTAGCATGCGAGTGGTATGGGGTTCGAAACCCTGCATCTCCAACTTATTGTTATCCTCAGAACTCGCAAATATATTTTAGGGTGTTTTGATCTTTTCTGGAATTTTTAACTTTCTTTGATTTTTATTTATTCTTTTTAATGTCTTACAACATTTACTATTATAATAATCAAATGGTGATGTAGCTAAAATGGTAGAGCACTCCCTATGCAAGCGAGAGGTACGGGGTTCGATACCCCGCATCTCCAAATTACTTTTATCCTCATAAGTCATCAATATATTTTAGGGTATTTTGATATTTTCAGCCATTTCTTATTTCCTTTCATATTTAATTATTATTTTAAATTTATTACAACAATTTTTATCACAATTAGCAAATGGGCATTTTGCTCAAATGGAGGAATGCGCACTCTACATGCAAGAGGTACGTGGATCGATACCCCATATCTCTAAATTATTTTTATTTTCACAACTCACCAATATGTTTTAAGGTGTTTTGATCTTTTCCGGAATTTATTATTTTTTTTCATATACATTTATTCTTTTAAATTTTTTTTGGTTTAATTTATTACAACAATTACCATCATAATTAACAAATGGGGACGTAGCTGGAACGGTAGGGTGCTTGCTTTGCTTGCAAGAGGTACGAGGCTCGATACACAGCATTTCCAAATTATTTCTATCCTCACAATTCACCAATATATTTTAGAGTATTTTGATCTTTTCTAGAAATTTCTTCTTTTCTTTCATTTTTATTTTTTTTTTTAGGTTTAATTTATTATAACAATTACTATCATAGTTAAGAAATGGGGATGTAGCACAAATGGTAGATTGGTCGCTTTGCTTGTTAGAGGTACATGGTTCGATACATGCATTATCCAAATCATTTTTGTCCTCACAACTAGGCAATATATTTCTGGTGTTTTGATCTTTTCAGTAATTTCTTATTTTCTCTCTTATTCATTTATTGTTTTTAATTTATAATTTTAACTTATTACAAAAATTACTATCATAATTAACGATTGGGGACGTAGCTCAAATAGTAGAGCTCTTGCTTTGCATGGAAGATGTTCGAGGTTCGTTACCCTCCATCTGAAAATTATTTTTATACTCTCAACTCACCAATATGTTTCAGGGTGTTTTGATATATTGGGGAATTTATTATGTTCTTTTATTTTAATTTGTTATTTATTTTTTTTTATTTTTTATTTTTAATTTATTATAAATATCACTATCATAATTAAGTAATGGGGACGTAGCTCATATAGTAGATTGCTCGCTTTGCATGCGAGAGTTTCGATCTTCGATGTCTCGCATATAAAAGTTATTTTTATCCTCCCAACTCACCAATATATTTTAGAGTGTTTTGATCTTCTTAAGAATTTCTTCTTTTCTTCGATTTTTCTTTATTATTTTCAATATTTTAGCTTTAATTTATTATAACAATTACTATCATAATTAACAAATGGGGAAGTAGCTTAAATGGTAGAGCGCTTGTTTTGCATGCGAGAGGTATGGGTTTCGGTACACCGCATCTCCAAATTATTTTTATCCTCACAAATGAACAATATGTTTTAGGGTGATTTGATATTTTTAGGAATTTCTTATTTTCTTTCATTTTTATTTATTATTGTGAATTTATCAAATTTTAATATATTACAACAATTACTATCTCAATTAACAAATGGGGATGTAGCTGAAATGGTAGAGCGCTCGCTTAGCATGCGAGATGTACGAGCTTCAATACCCCGCATCTCTAAAATGTTTTTACCTCACAACTCAGCAATAAAACTTAGGGTGTTTTAATAATTTTCAAGAATTTCTTATTTTCTTTCATATTTATTTATTATTTTTAATTTTTTATTTTATTGTATTGCAACAATTATTATCATAGATAACAAATGGGTATGTAGCACAAACCGTAGAGTGCCCGCTTTGCATGTTAATTCTACGGGGTTCGATACCCCATATTTCTAAATTATTTTTATCCTCACAACACATCAATATATTTCAGGGTGTTTTGACCTTTTCTAGAATTTCTTATTTTCTTTCATATGTATTTACTATTTTTTTAACTTATTGCAACAATTACTCTCATTATTAACATATGGGGATGTAGCTCAAAAGGTAGAATGCTTGGTATGCATGCGAGAGGTACAGCAACCGATACTCCGCATCTCCAAATTGTTTTTATCTTCACAATTCACCAATATATGTTAAGGTGTGTTGAACTTTTCTGGAATTTCTTATTTTCTTTAATATTTTGTTATTATTTATTATTTTTAATTTTAATTTATTACAACGATTACTTTCGTAATTAACAACTGGGAATGTAGCTCGAACGGTAAAGCGCTTACTTTGCATTCAAGGGGTACGAGGATCGATGCATTGAATTTCCAAATTATTTTTATCCTCACAACTCACCAATATATTTTAGGGTGTTTTTAAAATTTACAAGAATATCTTATTTTCTTTCATTTTTATTTATTTTTTTTAATTTTTAATTTTTTGTTTTACAACAACAACTATCATAACTAACAAATGGGGATGTACCAAAAACAGAAGAGGGCTCGCTTTGCATGTTAGTAGTATGTGGTTCGATAAACCGCATTTCCAAATTATTTTTATCCTGACAACTCACCCATATATTTTAAGGTGTTTTGATCTTTTAAAGAATTTCTTATTTCCTTTCATATTCATTTATTATTTTTAATTTTTAATTTTAATTTATTAATACAGTTACAATCATAATTAACAAACGGGGGGATAGCTAAAACGGTAGACTGCTTCGTTTGCCAGCAAGAGGTACGGGGATGGATAAACCGCATCTCCAAATTCTTTTTATCTTCACAACTGACCAATATATTTTAGTGTGTTTTGATGTTTTCTGGAAATTCTAATTTTCTATCATTTTTATTTAATATTTTAAAATTTTTTGGTTTAGTTTATTATAACGATTATTCTCATAATGAACAAATGGGGATGTTGCTCAAACGTTAGAGCGCTTGCTTTGCATCAAGAGGTACGGGGATCGATGCACCGCATTTCCAGATTATTTTTATCCTCACAACTTACCAATATATATGATTATTATTTTTAATTTTTTAGTGTATTTTATTACAACAATTACTATCTTAATTAACAAATCGGGATGTAGCTCAAATGGAAGAGTGCTCACTTAGCAAGCGAGAGGTACGGGGTTCGATACCCTGCATCTCCAACTTATTGTAATCCCCAGAACACGCTAATATATTTTAGGGTGTTTTGCTCTTTTCTGGAATTTTTAATTTTCTTTGATTTTTATTTATTCTTTTTAATGTCTTACAACATTTACTATTAAAATAATCAAATGGGGATGTAGCACAAATGGTAGAGCGCTCGCTTTGCATGCGAGAGGTACGTGGTTCGATACCCCGCATCTCCAAATTACTTTTATATTCATAAGTCATCAATATATTTTAGGGTATTTTGATATTTTCCGGCATTTCTTATTTTCTTTCATATTTAATTATGATTTTTAATTTATTACAACAATTTATATCTCAATTAGCAAATCGGCATTTTGCTCAAATGGAGGAATGCTCGCTCTACATGCAAGAGGTACGTGGATCGATACCCCATATCTCTAAATTATTTTTATCTTCACAACTCACCAATATGTTTTAAGGTGTTTTGATCATTTCTGGAATTTATTATTTTTTTTCATACACATTTATTATTTTAAATTTTTTTTGATTTAATTTATTACAACAATTACCATCATAATTATCAAATGGGGACGTAGCTGAAACGGTAGAATGCTTGCTTTGTTTGCAAGAGGTACGAGGCTCGATACACCGCATTTCCAAATTATTTTTATCCTCACAATTCACCAATATATTTTAGAGTCTTTTTATCTTCTCTAGAAATATCTTCTTTTCTTTCATTTTTATTTTTTATTTTTTTAGGTATAATTTATTATAACGATTACTATCATCGTTAAGAAATGGGGCTGTAGCACAAATGGTAGATTGGTCGCTTTTTTTGTTAGAGGTACGTGGTTCGATACATTCATTATCCAAATCATTTTTGTCCTCACAACTCGCCAATATATTTATGGTGTTTTGATCTTTTCAGTAATTTCTTATTTTCACTCTTATTCATTTATTGTTTTTAATTTCTAATTTTAACTTATTACAAAAATTACTATCATAATTAACGATTGGGGACGTAGCTCAAATAGTAGAGCTCTTGCTTTGCATGCAAGATGTTTGAGGTTCGTTACCCTCCATCTGAAAATTATTTTTATACTCTCAACTCACCAATATGTTTTAGGGTGTTTTGATCTATTGGGGAATATATTATGTTCTTTTATTTTAATTTGTTATTTATTTTTTATTATTTTTTATTTTTAATTTATTATAAATATCACTATCATAATTAAGTAATGGGGACGTAGCTCATATAGTAGATTGCTCGCTTTGCATGCGGGAGTTTCGATCTTCGATGCCTCGCATATAAAAGTTATTTTTATCCTCCCAACTCACCAATATATTTTAGAGTGTTTTGATCTTCTTAAGAATTTCTTATTTTCTTCGATTTTTCTTTATTATTTTCAATATTTTAGCTTTAATTTATTATAACAATTACTATCATAATTAACAAATGGGGAAGTAGCTTAAATGGTAGAGCGCTTGTTTTGCATGCGAGAGGTATGGGTTTCGGTACACCGCATCTCCAAATAATTTTTATCCTCACAAATGATCAATATGTTTTAGGGTGATTTGATATTTTTAGGAATTTCTTATTTTCTTTCATTTTTATTTATTATTGTGAATTTATCAAGTTTTAATATATTACAACAATTACTATCTCAATTAACAAATGGGGATGTAGCTGAAATGGTAGAGCGCTCGCTTAGCATGCGAGATGTACGAGCTTCAATACCCCGCATCTCTAAAATTTTTTTACCTCACAACTCAGCAATTAAACTTAGGGTGTTTTAATAATTTTCAAGAATTTCTTATTTTCTTTCATATTTATTTATTATTTTTAATTTTTAATTTTATTGTATTGCAACAATTATTATCATATATAACAAATGGGTATGTAGCACAAGCCGTAGAGTGCCCGCTTTGCATGTTAATTCTACGGGGTTCGATACCCCACATTTCTAAATTATTTTTATCCTCACAACACATCAATATATTTCAGGGTGTTTTGACCTTTCCAAGAATTTCTTATTTTCTTTCATATATATTTACTATTTTTTAACTTATTGCAACAATTACTCTCATTATTAACATATGGGGATGTAGCTCAAAAGGTAGAATGCTTGCTATGCATGCGAGAGGTACAGCAACCGATACTCCGCATCTCTAAATTGTTTTTATCTTCACAATTCACCAATATATGTTAAGGTGTGTTGAACTTTTCTGGAATTTCTTATTTTCTTTAATATTTTTTTATTATTTATTATTTTTAATTTTAATTTATTACAACAATTACTTTCGTAATTAACAACTGCAGATGTAGCTCGAACGGTAAAGCGCTTACTTTGCATTCAAGGGGTACGTGGATCGATACATTGAATTTCCAAATTATTTTTATCCTCACAACTCACCAATATATTTTAGGGTGTTTTTAAACTTTACAAGAATATCTTATTTTCTTTCATTTTTATTTATTATTTTTAATTTTTAATTTTTTGTATTACAACAGCAACTATCATAACTAACAAATGGTGATGTACCAAAAACAGACGAGGGCTCGCTTTGCATGTTAGAAGTATGTGGTTCGATAAACCGCATTTCCAAACTATTTTTATCCTAACAACTCACCAATATATTTTAAGGTGTTTTGATCTTTTAAAGAATTTCTTATTTAATTTCATATTCATTTATTATTTTGAATTTTGAATTTTAATTTATTAATACAGTTACAATCATAATTAACAAACGGGGGCATAGCTAAAACGGTAGAGCGCTTGCTTTGCAAGCAAGAGGTACGGGGATGGATAAACCGCATCTCCAAATTCTATTTATCTTCACAACAGACCAATATATTTTAGGGTGTTTTGATGTTTTCAGGAAATTCTAATTTTCTATCATTTTTATTTAATATTTTAAAATTTTTTGGTTTAGTTTATTATAACGATTATTCTCATAATGAACAAATGAGGATGTTGCTCAAACGTTAGAGCGCTTGCTTTGCATCAAGAGGTACGGGGATCGATGCACCGCATTTCCAGATTATTTTTATCCTCACAACTTACCAATATATATGATTATTATTTTTAATTTTTAAGTGTATTTTATTACAACAATTACTATCTTAATTAACAAATCGGGATGTAGCTCAAATGGAAGAGTGCTCACTTAGCAAGCGAGAGGTACGGGGTTCGATACCCTGCATCTCCAACTTATTGTAATCCCCAGAACACTTTAATATATTTTAGGGTGTTTTGCTCTTTTCTGGAATTTTTAATTTTCTTTGATTTTTATTTATTCTTTTTAATGTCTTACAACATTTACTATTATAATAATAAATGGGGATGTAGCTTAAATGGTAGAGCGCTACCTTTGCATGCGAGAGGTACGGGGTTCGATACCCCGCATATCCAAATTAATTTTATCCTCATAAGTCATCAATATATTTTAGGGTATTTGGATATTTTCAGGCATTTCTTATTTTCTTTCATATTTAATTATTATTTTTAATTTATTACAACAATTTTTATCACAATTAGCAAATGGGCATTTTGCTCAAATGGAGGAATGCTCGCTCTACATGCAAGAGGTACGTGAATGGATACCCCATATCTCTAAATTATTTTTATTTTCACAACTCACCAATATGTTTTAAGGTGTTTTGATCATTTCCGGAACTTATTATTTTTTTTCATACACATTTATTATTTTAAATTTTTTTTGGTTTAATTTATTACAACAATTACCATCATAATTAACAAATGGGGACGTAGATGAAACGGTAGAATGCTTGCTTTGCTTGCAAGAGGTACGAGGCTCGATACACCGCACTTCCAAATTATTTTTATCCTCACAATTCACCAATATATTTTAGAGTCTTTTTATCTTCTCTAGAAATTTCTTCTTTTCTTTCATTTTTATTTTTTATTTTTTTAGGTATAATTTATTATAACGATTACTATCATCATTAAGAAATGGGGATGTAGCACAAATGGTAGATTGCTCGCATTGCTTGTTAGAGGTACATGGTTCGATACATGCATTATCCAAATCATTTTTGTCCTCACAACTCGCCAATATATTTTATGGTGTTTCGATCTTTTTAGTAATTTCTTATTTTCTCTTTTATTCATTTATTATTTTTAATTACTAATTTGAACTTATTACAAAAATGACTATCATAATTAACGATTGGGGACGTAGTTCAAATAGTAGAGCTCATGCTTTGCATGCAAGATGTTCGAGGTTCGTTACCCTCCATCTGAAAATTATTTTTATCCTCTCAACTCACCGATATGTTTTAGGGTGTTTTGATCTTTTGGGGAATTTATTATGTTCTTTTAATTTTATTTGTTATTTATATTTTTTTATTTTTATTTTTAATTTATTATAAATATCACTATCATAATTAAGTAATGGGGATGTAGCTCATATAGTAGATTGCTCGCTTTGCATGCGAGAGTTTCGATCTTCGATACCTCGCATAACAAAGTTATTTTTATCCTCCCAACTCACCAATATATTTTAGAGTGTTTTGATCTTCTTAAGAATTTATTATTTTTTTCAATTTTTCTTTATTATTTTTATGGTGTTTTGAATTTTTCTGGAATTTCTTATTTTCTCTTTTATTCATTTAATATTTTTAATTTCTAATTTTAACTTATTACAAAAATTACTATCATAATTAATGATTGGGGACGTAGCTCAAATAGTAGAGCTCTTGCTTTGCATGCAAGATGTTCGAGGTTCGTTACCCTCCATCTGAAAATTACTTTTATACTCTCAACTCACCGATATGTTTTAGGGTGTTTTGATCTTTTGGGGAATTTATTATGTTCTTTTATTTTTATTTTTTATTTATTGTTTTTTTATTTTTTTATATTAATTTATTATAAATATCACTATCATATTTAAGAGTGTTTTGATCTTCTTAAGAATTTCTTATTTTTTTCAATTTTTCTTTATTATTTTTAATATTTAATTTTAATTTATTATAACAATTACTATCATAATTAACAAATGGGGAAGTAGCTTAAATGGTAGAGAGTTTGTTTTGCATGCGAGAGGTATGGGTTTTGGTACACCGCATCTCCAAATAATTTTTATCCTCACAAATGAACAATATGTTTTAGGGTGATTTGATATTTTTAGGAATTTCTTATTTTCTTTCATTTTTATTTAGTATTTTGAATTTATCAAATTTTAATATATTACAACAATTACTATCTCAATTAACAAATGGGGATATAGCTGAAATGGTAGAGCACTCACTTAGCATGCGAGATGTGCGAGCTTCAACTCCCCGCATCTCTAAAATATTTTTACCTCACAACTCAGCAATAAAATTTAGGGTGTTTTAATAATTTTCAAGAATTTCTTATTTTCTTTCATATTTATTTATTATTTTTAATTTTATTGTATTGCAACAATTATTATCATAGATAACAATTGGGTATGTAGCACAAACAGTAGAGTGCCCGCTTTGCATGTTAATTTATTACAACAATTACTTTCATAATTAACAACTGGGGATGTAGCTGAAACGGTAAAGCGCTTACTTTGCATTCAATGAGTACGTGGATCAATACATTGCATTTCAAAATTATTTTTATCCTCACAACTCACCAATATATTTTAGGGTGTTTTTAAACTTTTCAAGAATATCTTATTTTCTTTCGTTTTTATTTATTATTTTTAATTTTTAACTTTTTGTTTTACAACAGCAACTATCATAACTAACAAATGGCGATGGAGCAAAAATAGAAGAGGGCTCGCTTTGCATGTTAGAAGTATGGGGTTCGATAAACCGCATTTCCAAATTATTTTTATCCTGACAACTCACCAATATATTTTAAGGTGTTTTGATCTTTTTAGGAATTTCTTATTTTCTTTCATATTAATTTATTATTTTTAATTTTTAATTTTAATTTATTAATACAATTGTATTCAAAATTAAGAAACGGGGGCGTAGCTCAAACGGTAGAGCGCTTGCTTTGCAAGCAAGAGGTACGGGGATGGATAAACCGCATCTCCAAATTGTTTTTATCTTCACAACTGATGAATACATTTTTGGGTGTTTTGATCTTTTCATGAAATTCTAATTTTCTATCATTTTTATTTATTATTTTAAATTTTTTTGGTTTAGTTTATTATAATGATTATTATCATAATTAACAAATTGGAATGTCGCTCAAACGTTAGAGTGATTGCTTTGCAAGCAGGAGGTACGGGGATCGATACACCGCATTTCCAAATTATTTTTATCCTCACAACTCACCAATATATTTGATTATTATTTTTAATTTTTAAGTGTAATTTATTACAACAATTACTATCTTAATTAGCAAATGGGGATGCAGCTCAAATGAAAGAGTGCTCGCTTAGCATGCGAGAGGTACGGGGTTCGATACCCCACATCTCCAACTTATTGTTATCCTCACAACTCGCTAATATATTTTAGGGTGTTCTGATCTTTTCTGTAATTTTTTATTTTCTTTGATTTTTATTTATTCCTTTTAATGTCTTACAACATTTACTATTATAATAATGAAATGGGGATGTATCTCAAATGGTAGAGCGCTCACTTTGCATACGAGAGGTACGGGGTTTGATACCCCGTATCGCAAAATTACTTTTATCCTCATAAGTCATCAGTATAGTTTAGGGTATTTTGATCTTTTCAGGCATTTCTTATTTTCTTTCATATTTAATTATTATTTTTAATTTATTACAACAATTTTTATCACAATTAGCAAATGGGCATTTTGCTCAAACGGAGGAATGCTCGCTCTACATGCAAGAGGTACGGGGATCGATACCCCATGTCTCTAAATTATTTTTATCATCACAACTCACCAATATGTTTTTAGGTGTTTTGATCTTTTCAGGAATTTATTATTTTCTTTCATATACATTTGTTATTTTAAAATTTTTTTGTTTACTTTATTACAACAATTTCCATCATAATTAACAAATGGGGACGGTAGAGTGCTTGCTTTGCTTGCAATAGGTACGAGGCTCGATACACCGCATTTTCAAATTATTTTTATCCTCACAAGTCACCAATATATTTTAGAGTATTTTGATATTTTCCGGAAATTTCTTATTTTCTTTCATTTTTATTTTTTATTTATTTTTTAGGTTTAATTTATAATAACGATTACTGTCATAGTTAAGAAATGGGGATGTAGCACAAATGGTAGAGTTCTCGCTTTGCTTGTTAGAGGTGCGTGGTTCGATACATGCATTTCCAAATCATTTTTGTCCTCACAATTCGCCAATATATTTTAGGGTGTTTTGATCTTTTCAGGAATTTCTTATTTTCTTTTGATATTCATTTATTATTTTTAATTTCTAAATTTTACTTATTACAAAAATTACTATCATAATTAACAATTGGGTACGTAGCTCAAATAGTAGAGCTCTAGCTTTGCATGAAAGATGTTCGAGGTTCGTTACCCTGCATCTGAAAATTATTTTTGTACTCTCAACTCACCAATATGTTTTAGGTTGTTTTGATCTTTTGGGGAATTTATTATTTTCTTTCATTTTTATTTGTTATTTTTTAGTTTTAATTTTTAATTTTATTTTATTAGAAATATCACTATCATAATTAATTGATGGGGACGTAGCTCATATAGTAGATTGCTCGCTTTGCTTGCGAGAGTTTCAATCTTCGATACCCCGCATCTCAAAGTTATTTTTATCCTCCCAACTCACCAATATATTTTAGAGTGTTTTGATCTTCTTATGAATTTCTTATTTTCTTTGATTTTTCTTTATTATTTTTAATTTTTTAGTTTTAATTTATTATAACTATTTCTATCATAATTAACATATGGGGAAGTAGCTTAAATGGTAGAGTGCTTGTTTTGCATGAAAGATACACCGCATCTCCAAATTATTCTTATCCTCACAAATGAACAATATATTTTAGAGTGATTTGATATTTTCAGGAATTTCTTATTTTCTTTCATTTTTATTTATTATTTTGAATTTATCAAATTTTAATATATTACAACAATTACTATCTTAAATAACAAATGGGGATGTATCTGAAATGGTAGAGCGCTCGCTTAGCATGCAAGATGTACGAGCTTCAATACCCTGCATCTCTAAAATATTTTTACCTCACAACTCAGCAATAAAATTTAGGGTGTTTTAATAATTTTCTAGTTTTCTTATTTTCTTTCATATTTATTTATTTATTTTAATTTTATTGTATTGCAACAATTAATATCATAGCTAACAAATGGGTATGTAGCATAAATGGTAGAGTGCCCGCTTCACATGTTAATGGTACGGAGTTCAATACCCCGCATTTCTAAATTATTTTTATCCTCACAACTCATCAATATATTTCAGGGTGTTTTGATGTTTTCAAGAATTTCTTATTTTCTTTCATATATATTTACTATTTTTTAACTTATTACAACAATTACGCTCATTATTAACAAATTGGGATGTAGTTTGCTATGCATGCGTGAGGTACAGCGACCGATACCCTACATCTCCAAATTATTTTCATCTTCACAATTCACCAATATATGTTAAGGTGTGTTGATCTTTTTTGGAATTTCTTATTTTCTTTAATATTTATTTATTATTTTTAATTTTAATTTTAATTTTATACAACAATTACTTTCATAATTAACAACTGCGGATGTAGCTCGAATGGTAGAGCGCTTACTTTGCATTCAAGGGGTACGAGGATCAATACACCGCATTCCTAAATTATTTTTATCCTCACAACTCACCCATTTATTTTAGGGTGTTTTTAAACTTTTCAAGAATATCTTATTTTCTTTCATTTTTATTTATTATTTTTAATTTTTAATTTTTTGTGTTACAACAGCAACTATCATGACTAACAAATGGGAATGTAGCAAAACATAAGAGGGCTCGCTTTGCATGTTAGAGGTATGGGGTTCGATAAACCGCATTTCCAAATTATTTTTATCCTGACAACTCACAAATATATTTTAAGGTGTTTTGATCCTTTTAGGAATTTCTTATTTTCTTTCATATTCATTTATTATTTTTAACTTTTAATTTTAGTTTATTAATACAATTACATTCATAATTAACAAACGGGGGCGTAGCTCAAACAGTCAAGCGCTTGTTTTGCATGCAAGAGGTATGGAGATGGATAAACCGCATCTCCAAATTATTTTTATCTTGGCAACTGGCCAATATATTTTAGGGTGTTTTGATCTTTTCAGGAAATTCTAAATTTCTTTCATTTTTATTTATTATTTTAAATTTTTTTGGTTTAGTTTATTATAACGATTATTATCATAATTAACAAATGGGGATGGTGCTCAAACGTTAGAGCACTTGCTTTGCATGCAAAAGGTAGGGGGATCGATACACCGCCTTTCCAAATTATTTTTATCCTCACAACTCACCAATATATTTATTTATTATTTTTAATTTTTAAGTTCTATTTATTACAACAATTACTATCTTAATTAAGAAATGGGGATGTAGCTCAA
Source organism: Nelumbo lutea (assembly GCF_056320005.1). Classification (NCBI taxonomy): domain Eukaryota; kingdom Viridiplantae; phylum Streptophyta; class Magnoliopsida; order Proteales; family Nelumbonaceae; genus Nelumbo; species Nelumbo lutea. Next base: position 110,521,067 of record NC_142685.1, on the reverse strand, counting down.
ATGGTAGAGTGCTCGCTTAGCATGCGAGAGGTACGAGGTTCGATACCCCGCATCTCCAACTTATTTTTATCCTCACAACTCGCTAATATATTTTTGGGTGTTTTGATTTTTGAAACTTTTTATTTTCTTTGATTTTTAATTATTATTTTTAATGTTTTACAACTTACTATTATAATAATCAAATGGGGATGTAGCTCAAATGGTAGAGCGCTCGCTTTGCATTCAAGGGGTACGGGGATCGGTACACCACATTTCCAATTTATTTTTATCCTCACAACTCACCAATATATTTTAGGGTGTTCTTAAACTTTTCAAGAATATCTTATTTTCTTTCATTTTTATTTATTATATTTAATTTTTAATTTTTTGTATTACAACAGCAACTATCATAACTAACAAATGGGGATGTAGCAAAACATAAGAGGGCTCGCTTTGCATGTTAGAGGTATGGGGTTCGATAAACCGCATTTCCAAATTATTTTTATCCTGACAACTCACCAATATATTTTAAGGTGTTTTGATCTTTTTAGGAATTTCTTATTTTCTTTCATATTCATTTATTATTTTTAACTTTTAATTTTAGCTTATTAATACAATTACATTCATAATTAACAAACGGGGGTGTAGCTCAAATGGTAGAGCGCTTGCTTTGCATGCAAGAGGTATGGGGATGGATAAACCGCATCTCCAAATTATTTTTATCTTCACAACTGACCAATATATTTTAGGGTGTTTTGATCTTTTCAGGAAATTCTAAATTTCTTTCATTTTTATTTATTATTTTAAAAAATTTTGGTTTAGTTTATTATAACGATTTTTATCATAATTAACAAATGGGGATGCTGCTCAAACTTAGAGCACTTGCTTTTCATGCAAAAGGTACGGGAATCGATACACCGCATTTCCAAATTATTTTTATCCTCACAACTCACCAATATATTTATTTATTATTTTTAATTTTTAAGTTTAATTTATCACAACAATTACTATCTTAATTAAGAAATGGGGATGTAGCTCAAATGGTAGAGTGCTCGCTTAGCATGCAAGAGGTACGGGGTTCGATACCCCGCATCTCCAACTTATTTTTATCCTCACAACTCGCTAATATATTTTAGGGTGTTTTGATCTTTTCTAGAACTTTTTATTTTCTTTGATTTTTATTTATTATTTTTAATGTTTTACAACATTTACTTTTATAATAATCAAATGGTGGTGTAGCACAAATGGTAGAGCGCTCGTTTTGCATGCGAGAGGTATGGGGTTCGATCCCCCGCATCTCTAAATTACTTTTATCCTCATGAGTCATCAACATATTTTTGGATATTTTGATCTTTTCTGGAATTTCTTATTTTTTTCATATTTATTTATTATTTTTAGTTTATTACAACAATTTCTATCATAATTAATAAATGGGCATTTTGCTCAAACGGTAGAATGCTCGCTTTGCATGCAAGAGGTACGGGGATCGATACCCTGTATCTCCAAATTGTTTTTATCATCAACTCACCAATATGTTTTAAGGTGTTTTGATCTTTTCAGTAATTTCTTATTTTCTTTCATATACATTTATTATTTTAAATCTTTTTGGTTTAATTTATTACAACATCTACCATTATAATTAACAAATGGAGACGTTGCTGAAACGGTTGAGTGCTTGCTTTGCTTGCAAGAGGTACGAGGATCGATGCATCGCATTTCAAAATTATTTTTATCCTCACAAGTCACCACTATATTTTAGGGTGTTTTGGTCTTCTCAGGAATTTCTTATTTTCTTTCATTTTTATTTTTTAATTTTTTATTTTTTGGGTTTAATTTATTATAGCCATTACTATCATAGTTAACAAATGGGGATGTAGCTCAAATGGTAGAGTTCTCGCTTTGCATGTTAGAGGTACGTGGTTCGATACTTGCATTTCCAAATCGTTTTTGTCCTCACAACTCGCCAGTATATTTTATGGTGTTTTGTTATTTTCACAAATTTCTTAATTTCTCACTTATTCATTTATTATTTTTAATTTGTAATTTTAATTTTTTGCAAAAATGACTATCATAATTATTGATTAGGGATGTAGCTCAAATAGTTGAGCTCTAGCTTTGCATGTAAGAGGTTCGAGGATCGTTACCCCACACCTGAAAATTATTTTTATACTCCCAACTCACCAATATCTTTTAGGGTGTTTTGATCTTTTGAGGAATTTCTTTTTTTTTTTCATTTTTATTTATTATTTTTAATTTTTAATTTTAATTTAAACTTCACTATCATATAGTAAACTCCTCTCTTTGCATGCGAGAGTTTTGATATTCCATACCCCACATCCAAAGTTATTTTTATCCTCCCAACTCACCAATATATTTTAGAGTGTTTTGATCTTTTTAAGAATTTCTTATTTTCTTTGATTTTTCTTTATTATTTTTAAAATTTTTAGCTTTAATTTATTATAACAATTACTTTCATAATTAACAAATGGGGAAGTAGCTTAAATGGTAGTGTGTTATCCTCACAAATGAACAATATATTTTCGGGTGATTTCATATTTTTAGGAATTTCTTATTTTCTTTCATTTTTATTTATTATTTTGAATTTATCACATTTTTATTTTATTACAACAATTACTATGTTGATTAACAAATGGTTATCTAGCTCAAATGGTAGAGCGCTCGCTTAGCATGCGAGATATACTAGGTTCAATACCCCGCATCTCCAAATTATTTTCACCTCACAACTCATCAATATAATTTAGGGTGTTTTAACAATTTTCAAGAATTTCTTATTTTCTTTCATATTTATTTATTATTTTTAGTTTTTAATTTTATTGTATTGAAACAATTACTAGCATAACTAACAAATGGGTATGTAGCACAAATGGTAGAGTGCTCGCTTTGCATGTTATTGGTACGGGGTTCGATACCCCGCATTTCCAAATTATTTTTATCCTCACTACTCACCAATATATTTTAGAGTGTTTAGATCTTTTTAGGAATTTCTAATTTTCTTTCATATTTATTTATTATTTTTAAATTTTAAGTTTAATTTATTACAACAATTACTATCTTAATTAACAAATGGGGACGTAGCTCAAACGGTAGAGTGCTCGCTTAGCATGCGAGAGGTACGGGGTTCGATACCCCGCATCTCCAACTTATTTTTATCCTCACAACTCACTAATATATATTAGGGTGTTTTGATCTTCTCTGGAATTTGTTATTTTCTTTCATTTTTATTTATTATTTTTAAAGTCTTAAAACATTTACTATTATAATAACCAGATGGGGATGTAGCTCAAACGGTAGGGCGCTCGCTTTGCATGAGAGAGGTAAGGGGTTCGATACCCTTCATCTCCAGATTACTTTTATCCTCACAACTCACTAATATTTATTAGGGTGTTTTGATCTTTTCTGAAATTTTCTATTTTCTTTCATTTTTATTTATTATTTTTAATGTCTTACAACATTTACTATTATAATAATCAAATGGGGATGTAGCACAAATGGTAGAGCGCTCGCATTGCGTGCGTGAGGTATGGGTTCGATACCCCGCATCTCCAAATTACTTTTATCCTCAGGTGTCATCAATATATTTTTGGATATTTTGATCTTTTCTGGAATTTCTTATTTTCTATCATATTTATTTATTATTTTTAATTTATTACAACAATTTCTATCACAATTAACAAATGGGCATTTTGCTCAAACGGTAGAATGCTCGCTCTGCATGCAAGAGGTACGGGGATCGATACCCCGTATCTCCAAATTGTTTTTATCTTCACAACTCACCAATATGTTTTAAGGTGTTTTGATCTTTTTAGGAATTTCTTATTTTCTTTCAAATACATTTATTAGTTTAAACCTTTTCAGTTTAATTTATTACAACATTTACCATCATAATTAACAAATCGGGATATAGCTGAAATGGTAGTGTGCTTGCTTTGCTTGCAAGAGGTACGGGGATCGATGCACTGCATTTCCAAATTATTTTTATCCTTTATATTTATTACAACAATCACAACCATAATTACAAATGGGGATGTAGCTCAAATGGTAGAGTGTTCACTTTGCATGCATGAGGTACGGGGTTCGTTACCCTGCATTTGCAATCTATTTTTATGCTAACAACTCACCAATATATTTTAGGGTGATTTAATCTTTTCTGTAATTTCTTATTTTCTTTCAAATTTGTTTATTATTTTTGATTTAGTATAATGATTACTATCATAATTAACAAGTGGGGATGTAGCTCAAACAGTTGAGCATTTGTTTTGCGTTCGACAGGTACGAGGTCAGGTCGCGGTTAGGTCCACCGCCTGGAGAGTGACGCCTTGTCTCAGAAGAGCTTCATCGAGGTGCTAATGGTGGAGAAGGGTGAGCTTGCCCAAGACAAGGACAAGTTGAGGGCCGAGGTGAATGGGCTCAAGGTCGGCCAAGAGGCCTTGGGGCTTGAGGTGGATAGCCTCAAGGCTGAGCGGGACGCCCTAAAGCTTGAGATGTAGGGCCTCAAGGAGGCAAAGGGGAAGCTGGAGTGCGAGGTGAAGCACCTCCAAGAAGATATTAAAGACAAGATCGTGATCTTCGAAGATGCTCTCAAGGAAGCCAAAGCTTAGGTTGTCACCAACTATGTCAGATCTTCAAGGTTTGACGATGTGATGACCGAGGCCTACCGCAGGGGCTTCAAGCTCAGTCGGTAGCTAATCAGGCATCTCTACCCCAACCTAGATACGAGTGCCATCACCACTTCGCAGATCACTGACGACATCGTGCATCAGTCAAAAGATGATCCAGATTCTGAGGACGAAGGCACTAAAGATGAAGCAGAGGATGTTGGCCCAGTTACTTCCCCCGAGGAGGCCCCTAGCAAAGACAACGGGCTTCGAAAATAGCTTGGTCCCTTTATTTACAAACTTAGTCTTCTCTTTTTCTCTTTCTTGTAATCAAGACTTTTTTAATGAAATTTGTGTAATGAAGAGATATTTTTTTCTAAGTGTTTGTGCAATTTATTTTTGCTGAAATGGTTGTCTCACCCCGAGATGTTAACCTACTGAGTTGAACTCCCGGAGTGGGTGTTCCTTAACTGCCATCATGGTCCCAAACTATTTAGTAGGGGTAGCCTTGTGTACACCGAGGTGAGTGACATAGTAGGGTATATGCCCGACCTGTCTGCACCTGGGGTAGGTTGCCATCAGTTGTCCTTAACGGGTTCAACTTCTTGCATGCCAGGGTGGGCTATCCGTTACAAGGTTCGTGCCCGAACCGCCTGCACCTTGGGCGCTGCAAGTACTTAGTTCATGCTGATGGAGCGACTAAGTCTTGTATGCTGCCGAGGTTTCTTTATTAGCTCGGCACTTCAGCCCTAAGGCTGGAGGAGTGGCTCATGGGCCACTCTCGGAGTCTACCCATGCCATAGAGGCGACTGGGTCCTATTGTGCCGAGGTCATGTTAGCTCGATATTCTGGCCCTTAGGCTTTGGGAGTGGCTCGTGGCCTACCCAATTCTTATAGATAGTATTGCCTTAAGTTGACAATATTCCATGCCCGAGGTACTTGTTTCCCTTCGAGGGTCTTAAGCTCGTACGTTCCTTCCCCGAGCACTCGTTTTACTTGGTAAAGACCTTCCCAGTTGGACCCAAGCTTGCCAACGCCGGGCTCCGGTACCATAACTTTACGAAGGACTAGGTCGTCCATGCGAAGGTTCTGCTTCTTGACCCTGGCGTTATAGTACCGAGCTACTCTCTGCTGGTAGGCTGCGATCCGGATGTACACGAGGTCCCTTACTTCATCGAGTAGATCGAGGTTGGTACGTAGCTCATCTTCATTTGTATAATCACTATATGCTTCTAGTCGCAGCGTAGGTACTTCGATCTCTGCAGGGATCACTGCTTTGGTGTCATAGGTGAGATTGAAGGGTATTTCCCTCGTGGAGGTCTTCTCCATGGTTCAGTAGGCCCATAGAACACTGGGTAGTTCATCTGCCCATAATCCTTTAGCTCAGTCTAGCCGTGCCTTTAGTCCGTGGAGGATGGCTCTGTTCGTGACTTCTGTCTGGCTGTTTGCTTGAGGGTGTGCGGCTGAAGTAAAATTCTGTCAGATTCCCATGTCTTGGCACCAGTCTTGAAATTTGATGTCCTTGAACTGCTTGTCGTTGTTAGAAATCAGTACCTGACGTAATTCAAAGCGGCACAAGATGTTCTTCCAAAAGAAGTTTTGAACATTTTGGGTTGTGATCGTTACAAGGGGTTCGACTTCTACCCACTTGGTAAAGTAGTCCACTGCTACTACTAAGAACTTCCTCCCACCTGTTTCTAGTGAGAATGGCCTGAGTAGATCGATGCCCCATTGTGCAAAGGGCCACGGCATGGTGAGATACTTGAGGTCGGCAGCGGGTTGGTGGTGAATATTGGCATGTCTCTAGCATTTGTTACATTTTCTAACGAGCTTAATAGCGTATGTCTTCATTGTTGGCCAATAATATCCCTGTCGGAGTGCCTTCTGGGCGAGGGCCCTGCCCCCCAAGTGCTCGCCGCACAACCCCTCATGAGTGTCACGGAGTACAAGCTCGGCTCCGATAGGTCGTAAGCAACGCAAGTAGGGGAGCGTGTAGGATCTCCGGTACAGTCGTTCGTCTATCATGACGTATTTGGCTGCCTGGCATTGCACCCTTCTCTGCCCCCCCCCCCCCGGGAATGCTAGGCCGAGGCAAGTCCTCTATGTACACTGTTCTTATGGTGATGTCGCTGGCGCTGGCTAATCTGGACAGGGCGTCAGCCTCAACGTTCTTCGACCTTGGGATTTGCCTGATAAAGTGTGACTGGAAGTTGAGCAAGGCCTCTCTGACTTTGGCTAAGTAGGCGATCATGGTTGGCTCGCGAGCTTCGTACTCGTCGGTGACCTGGTTGACCACGAGCTAGGAGTCGCTGCAGATAACGATGTGCTTGGCTTTTACTTCTCTGGATAGAGCTAGTCCAGCTATCAACGCTTCGTACTTTGCTTCAATGTTAGATGCTGCGAACTCGAAGCATAGAGCATACTCCAGTTTCGTGCCGCTTGGGCCATGCAAGACTATTGCGTCTTCGTTGCCCTGTTGGTTCGAGGAGCCATCTACGTGAAGGATCCAGGGCTCCTCATCCTAGCTCGCACTTGACCAAATTGGGAGAGATGTTACACTGGCTGCTACCTCACGGGGCTTGGACTCAATTGGCCTGGGAGCTTCAGGTTCACCCGAATTGGGGATCTCGTGCTCAACCGACTTGGGAATTCCGGAACTAAATGTGCACTCGGTGATGAAATATGCTAAGGCTTGGGCCTTAATGGCAGTTTGTGGCTTGTACTGGAGGTCGTACTCGTTGAACTCAACAGCCCACTTCGTCAACCGACCAGAGACCTTGGGCTTAAGTAAGACTTGCCTCAAAGGTTTGTTGGTGAGGACGATAACAGTGTAAGCCTAGAAGTACGGGCAGAGCTTCCAAGCTGCAATTACCAGGGCATATGCTAGCTTTTGTACCTCTCAGTGCACTCGCTCGCTGAGAGGTACAGTTCCAAAACATCGCCCTCCTCGGGCCGGGTTAAGATCGGCACACTAGCGAGGTATTTCTTGAGCTCGTCAAACGCGAACTGGCAGTCTTGGGTCCATTCGAACCCTTTGCTCTTGATTGCCTTAAAGAACAGCAGACAACAGTTCACCGATTTGGACATGAAGCAACTCAGGGCGGCTATGTGGCCATTCAACCTTTGAACCTCCTTCAGCTTCCAAGGTGGTCTCATATCTAAGATGGCCTTAATTTTGTCCGGATTGGCCTCAATGTCGCACCAGTTAATGATGTATCCTAAGAACTTGCCCGAGGTCACACCGAATACACACTTGTTTGGGTTCAGTCTCATATTAAACATATGCAAAATTTCAAAAATAGAATGCAAATCTTGTATTAATTCATGTGAAAATTGAGTTTTGACGACCATGTCGTCTACATAGCATTCTACTTTTCTACCAATTAATGGCGCAAACAACTTATTCACAAGTCTTTGGAAGGTTGCCCTTGCATTTTTCAACCCGAAGGGCATAACCTTGTAAGGTATAGACCGAACTCCGTGATGAAGGCAGTCTTTTCTTCATCCATCGAGTCCATCTTGATTTGATTATATCCCAAATAGGCGTCTAAGAAACTTAGCAACTCGTACCCTGAAGTCACGTCCACCAAGCGGTCAATTCTAGGGAGTGGGAAGTAGTCTTTTGGGCAAGCCTGGTTCAGGTTGATGTAGTCGACGCACATGTGCCACTTGTCGTTGGCCTTCTTTACTAGGACGGGATTGGCCACCCAACTAGGGTAGTGGACTTCTCTTATGAAGTCAGCTGGAAGGAGCTTCTCGATCTCCTAGACGACTGCTTTCCACCACTCCGGGGCTAGGTTGTGTTTCTTCTGTATAACAGGCCTAACTACAGGATCAGTTTTCAGCTTGTGAGTTATAAGGTCGGGGTCTATACCGGGCAGCTCTGTCGTGGACCATGCAAAAATATCTAAATTTTGAAGTAAGAAGCTTACTAGTTCGAATCGTAGAGGTTCTTGGACGGAAGCACCGATCTGAAGCATCCAAGCTGGGTCGTCTGTTGATGTCAGGACTGCAACTGTTTCTTTTGTGGGCGCGGCTTGTTCTTTGCCCTGCTCCGTAGGCAGCTCCAGTTCAAGGTCGTCACCCACCTTGGTCTTTTCCTTTAGGACGGTGACATAGCACTTGCGAGACTCGAGCTGGTTGCCCCACACTACTCCCACACCGAAGTCCGTTGGGAACTTCATAGCCAAATGATAGGTGGAAACCACCGCCCGTAGGACACGGGTCATCGGCCATCCTATTATGGCATTGTATGGGGAGGGGGTCGCGACCACCAGGAAGTCATGGTTGAATCTGGCTATGCAAGACCATGTGCTGACTTCCGCAGGTACTGTTATTTTCCCAAGGGGCCGGACTTCTTCTCCGTTGAAGTCAACCAAAGGAGTGTCTGCGGGCTTCAAGTCACTTCTCTGCAACTGAAGCTGGTCGAACACAGCTTTGAAGAGGATGTCGGCCCAACTGCCCAAGTCAACGAGTACGCGCCTGACCTCAAAGTCATGTACTCTCAACTTTACCACGAGTGCATCATCGTGGTGGTAGTGGACCCCTCGCACATCGTCTTTTGTGAAGAAAATTGGCTTCTCTATCCTTGGCCGCTTTGAAGGATTCTGCTCTTCCCGGGCGGCCTCATGAACTGACGTTCGAGCAGTCCTTGGCCACTATCATGTGGATGGTTCCCCGAACCAGTCTCTCCTCCGAGGCTGCCTCTACGCCTGTTCGGCCAACCTGCTGCTGGACTCGGGAGCATCCCTACCATGCTCCTCTTGTCAACCTATTTTATTACTATTATTATTACTATTTTGTACAAAGTTTCTCAAATATCCGCAATGGATGAGCTCCTCAATCTCGTCACGGAGAGTTTTACAATTCTCAGTGCTATGACCATGATCTCTGTGAAAACTACAGTACAGATTCTTATTTCTCTCATTGGGATTTCCCCTCAAACGGGATGATCACTTCACATACGGGGCATCCTTGATCACCATCAGGATTTTGGCCCACTTCACGTTCAGTGGGGTGTAATTAGTTCACTCCGCTACAGGAGCTCAGAACGACTGACCTGGCTTTGCCCCCCGAGCTGCATCCTTTTTCTTTCGGTTGTCCCCTTGACTAGAAGACTCTCCTTCCCTCTTCCTCTTTTCGGGCGTGCCCTCGCCCTTCTGGTTGATCTTCTCTTCGGTGGCTATGAACCTGTCTGCGAGCTTAAGAAACTCGGTTATGGTCGCTGGCTGGTTGATGACCATGTGCCATTTGAACTCTTTGTGTGTCATGCCTTTCTTGGCTGCTGCAAGGCACACGGCGGGGTCCAAGCACGCTATCTGCATACAAGCATCATTGAACCGCTTGATATAGCCCCGAATGGACTCTCCCTCTTTTTACACTATGCTGAGGAGGCTTTCTTCGGTCCGGGGACACCGCTTGCTGGTAACGAAATGGGACGTGAAGGTTTGTGCGAACTGCGTCCAACTTCTTATTGATCTGGGCACCATGCTCTGGTACCATGTGCGGGCTGCTCCCCTAAAAGTGGTGGAGAAGGCCACACACATGCATGACTCACTGGCTCTTTCCAAGTGCATCTGCGACTGGAAGGCATCTACGTGGTCACTCGGGTCGAATGACCCGTCGTACTTGTCAAGAGGGGGGAGCTTGAAGTCTTTAGGCATCGGGACTGCTAGGAGCTCGAGAGATAGGGGGATTGAACTAAAAGGAGAGGAGATTTGACTTCGGCCAAGCTTACCTCTTCTTTGCCCCCGAGCTCAGGCAAATCGCGGGTGACAGATCGACAAGCTCGGCAGTGGCATCTCTGCTTCTTGGTGGGCTCGGCGTTTGTGCTGCTCACCTTTGTGCTATTCGGGATAGTGTGTGCGGGAAGTAGCTCAGGCTGCTGGTGATTACTACGGGCAAAGGGATCCAGCTTAGAGCCTATGGCCAGAACCTTGAACCGGTTCTGTAGGAACAGGGTATCAGGCTTGGAGGACTGAGGCGACGTGGACTTGGCGAGCTGAAGCCCTTCCGACCTATCTACCCGCGGTGAGGCCGGAGTGGCCGGTCTTTCTTGTCTACCGCAAGAGAGGCCTGGCTCCTTGAAGGGTTCTGGGGGGCCTCTCCTTGGCGAGAAACGTGCTCCTCCTGACGGTGAGACTTAGCTCATTGTGAGGCTGGGTACCGAGGAGGGAGCTGCGATTTCTGAATTTGAGGTTGAGGCAGCTGGGGAAATTGCTGCTAATACTGATATTGGGAGACCTGGTGTAGCATATGTTGCTAATAGAGCTGAAACTATTGGAACTTCTACGTTTGAGCTTGCATAGCCCGCATGCACTGCATCAAGTCTTCCAGTTGGTTCAAGTTGTTCGTCGGGGGCACAACCGAGGGTTCGGTGAAGGTTGCTCCAACTGTAGTAGGGAGCGGAAAGATGATGGTTGCCCCTGTAAGAGGCACGTTTAAACTGGGGATCCCGTCCACTGAGAGGGGGACGATGAACTATCCGATGTAAACAGTAGGAAGTTGTGGCTGTTCCCTAGAGTTATCCATCTCCGTGCTTCGTCCGATGTTGCTAGAGGAAGCCATGAGTGTTGAGTTTGTTGAAGAGTAAAGAGATGCGAAAGTTTAGAGAAAGGTTTTTTGAAGTCTTTCCCACAGATGACGCCAAATGATGGTGCGTGATCCGATCACTCCTAGCTGGCACTTGCGTGGATCCCAAGAGGTACCTAAGATGAGGAAGAAGAAGAATCCCCGGGGGAGTTCGCCCAACAGGAACGCTCCGACAATTAAATCAGTATTCTGAGTAAGAAGTAAAGGGAAGATAATAGCTAGGAGTGAGGTAGCGCAAGAGATTTCGAGATACCCCTGTTCTCTGATAATAGGCTCCTTATAACAGAATTCCGTTGCATTAGGCCCACTAGCCTCTGACAAGGCGGATACAACTGCCACTGTCAACCTGTCGCAACCATTACAGACAGGAATGAGGTGGCGCACGCGGAATGGTCACTGCAGTGTACGTGCTTGTCAGGTACAAGACACCTTCTAGAGGTGGCAGGCACGACACTATCTGACAAGGGACATGGCGGTTGTCCCAAATTTGTCAGGTACGGTGGTCGAGCAGGAAGCCTTCTTGTGGTATACTGAACTACCCTTCCACGAATTACCTTGCGTCGGGCTGTCCTTTGAGCGACAAGCTGCCTGTAGCAAGTTATGTCGAGCTGGCTGACCCGAGGTGTCTATACCTCGGAGTGTCCAAAGATGGATCAGTGCGTTCCTGTCTGGGAATGGCCCGAGGTCCACTGGGAGGAGCTCGGGCATCAAGAGAGGTTAGGGTACCCCGAACTCGGGGCACCCCGAAGTGCCTTAACCCCAAGAAGGAGGTGCGGGTAAGGCGGCTCCTGGCGAGTAGCGGATCCGCCCATTTGCCGAGCCAAATTTAGTGGGACCTTCCCTCCGAGTTGTGGTTGCATTTGTTGTGCTGTCATGCTGAGTCACTGTTTGAGCAAGGTCATGCCCACGTGTACCCGGGCTGTGAGGTCGGGCCAAATCACCCTCCATCAATATTTATTTATTATTTTTAATTTATTACAAAAATTTCTATCACAATTAACAAATGGGAATTTTGCTCAAATGGTAGAATGCTCAATCTACATGCAAGAGGTACGGGGATCGATACCCCGTATCTCCAAATTATTTTTATCTTCACAACTCACCAATATGTTTTAAGGTGTTTTGATCTTTTCAGGAATTTCTTATTTTCTTTCATATACATTTATCCTCATAGCTCACCAATATATATTAGGGTGTTTTAATCTTTTCAGGAATTTCAAATTTTTTTTAATATTAATTTATTATTTTTATTTATTAATTTAAAATTATTACAACAATTACTATAATAATTAACAAATGGGGTAGTAGCACCAACGGTAGAGCGCTCGCTTTGCATGCGAGATGTTTGGGGTTCAATGCCCCATATCTCCAAATTATTCTTATCCTCACAACTCACCAATATATTTTAGGGTGCTTTGATCTTTTCAGGAATTTCTTACTTTCATATTTATTTATTATTTTGAATTTTTAATTTAAATTTATTACAACAATTACTATCTTAATTAACAAATGTAGCTCAAATGGAAGAGCCCTCGCTTATCAAGCAAGATGTACGGGGTTCAGTACCTTGCATCTCCAAATTATATCTATCCTCACAACTGACCAATATATTTTAGGGTGTTTTGATCTTTTCAAGAATTTCTTATTTTCATACATATTTATTTATTATTTTTAATTTTAATTGAAATTTATTACAAAAATTACTATCATAATTAACAAACGGGGATGTAGCTCAAATGGTAGAGTGCTCGCTTTGCATCCTAGACGTATGGGGTATGATACTCCGCATCTCCAAATTATTTTTATCATCACAACTCACCAATATATTTTAAGGTGTTTTGATCTTTTCATGACTTTCTTATTTTCTTTCAGTTTTATATATTATTTTTATTTTTTTTAATTTTAATTTATGATAACGATCTCTATCATAATTAACAAATTCAGATGTAGCTTAAACTGTAGAGCGCTCGCTTTGCATGCGAGAGGTATGGTGTTCGACACCCTGCATCTCCAAATTATTTTAATCCTCACGATTCACCAATTTATTCATGGGTGTTTGATTTTTTTAGGAATTTCTTATTTTCTTCCACATTTATTTATTATTTTTAAGTTATTACAACGATTATAACCATAATTACAAATGGGGATGTAGCTAAAATGGTAGAGTGTTTACTTTGCATGCATGAGGTATGGGGTTCATTACCCTGCATCTGCAATCTATTTTTATGCTAACAACTCACCAATATATATTAGGGTGTTTTGATCTATTTAGTAATTTCTTATTTTCTTTCAAATTTATTTATTACTTTTAATTTATTATAACGATTACTATCGTAATTAACAAGTGGGGATGTAGCTCAAATGGTAGAACGTTTGTTTTGCATGCGACAGGTACGGGGTTCGATACCCCGCATCTCCAAATTATTTTTATCCTTACACCTCACCAATATACTTTAGAGTATTTTGATATACTCAGGAATTTCTTATTTCTTTAATTTTCATTTATTATTTTTAGTTTTTAATTTTATTGTATTTTATTGCATTTCCAAATAACTTTTATCCTCACAACACACCAATATATTTTAGGGTGTTTTGATCTTTTCCAGGCGTTTCTTATTTTTCTTCATATTTATTTATTACAACAATTACTATTGTAACTAACAAATGGGGATGTAGCTCAAATGGTAGAGCGCTCGCTTTGCAAGCGAGAGGTACGAGGTTCAATAACCTGCATCTCTAAATTAATTTTATCCTCACATGTCACCAATATATATTAGGGTGTTTTAATCTTTTCAGGAATTTCTTATTTTATTTCATATTATTTTATTATTTTTAATTTTTAATTTAAATTTATTACAGCAATTACTATCATAATTAACAAATGGGGTTGTAGCTCCAAGGGTAGAGCGCTCGCTTGGCATACGAGAGGTTTGGGTTTCAATACCCCATATATCGAAATTATTCTTATACTCACAACACACCAATATATTTTATGGTGTTTTGATCTTTTCAAGAATTTATTTCTTCCTTTCATATTTATTTATTATTTATTATTTTGAATTTAAATTTGTTACAGCAATTACTATCATAATTAACAAATGGGGATGTACCTCCAACAGTAGAGCCCTCTCTTTGCAAGCAAGAAGTACGGGGTTCGATACCCTGCATCTCCAAATTATTTCTATCCTCACAACTCACCAATATATTTTAGGGTATTTTGATGTTTTCAGGAATTTCTTATTTTCTTTAATTTTTACTTATTATTTTTAATTTTTAATTTTTTTCTATTATAACAATTCCTATCATAACTAACTAAGGGGGATGTAGCATAAACTGTAGTGTTTTCTCTTTTCATGTTTGTGGTACGGGGTTCGATACCCCGCATTTCCAAATAATTTTTATCCTCACAACACACCAATATATTTTATGGTGTTTTGATCTTTTTCAGGCATTTCTTATATTTCTTCATATTTTTTTATTAATTTTAATTTTTTACAACAATTACAATCGTAATTAACAAATGGGGATGTAGCTCAAATGGTAGAGTGCTTGCTTTGCATGTGAGAGGTACAAGGTTCAATACCCTGCACCGCCAAATTATTTTTATCATCACAACTCTCCAATATATTTTAGGTTGTTTTGATCTTTTCAGTAAGTTCTTATTTTCTCTCAATTTATTTTTTATTTTTAATTTTAATTTATTATACCAATTGCATTCATAATTTATAGATGGGGATGTAGCTCAAACGATAGAGCGCTAGATTTGCATGTGAGAGGTACGAGATTCGATACCCTGCATCTCCAAATTATTTTTACCCTTACAACTCACCAATATATTTTAGGGTGTTTTGATCTTTTTAGGAATTTCTTATTTTATTTCATATTTATATATAATTTTTTATTTTTAAATTTTAATTTATTATAACAATTACTATCATAATTAACATATAGGGATGTTGCTCAAATGGTAGATCGCTCACTTTGCTTGCAAAAGTTATAGGATTTGATAACCCGCATCTCCAAAATACATTTATCCTCATAACTCACCAATATATTTTAGGGTTCTTTGATCTTTTCTGGAATTTCTTATTTTCTCTCATTTTTATTTATTATTTATTATTTTAATTTATTATACCAATTGCTATCATAATTAATAGATGGGGATGTAGCTCAAACGATAGAGTGCTAGCTTTGCATGTGAGAGGCACGGTATTTGATACCCCGCAACTCCAAATTATTTTTACCCTCACAACTCACCAACATATTTTAGGGTGTTTTGAACTTTTCAGGAGTTTCTTATTTTCTTTCATATATATTTATTATTTTTAATTTATTACAACAATTACTATCATAATTAACAACTGGGGATGTAGCTCAAATGGTAGAGCGCTAGCTTTGCATGCGAGAAGTATTAGCTTCGATACCCCACATCTCCAAATTATTTTTTCACAACCCACCATTATAATTTTGGGTGTATTGATCTTTTCAAAAATTTCTTATTTTTCTTTCATTATTTTAATTTTTTTAGTTTTATTTTATTATAACAATTAGTATCATAATTAACAAATGGGGATGTAGCTCAAACGGTAGAGCGATGGCTTTGCATACGAGAGGTATGGTTTTGATACCCCACATCTCCAAATTATTTTTATCCCCACAACTCACCAAAATATTCTAAGGTGTTTTGATCTTTTTAGAAATTTCTTATTTTCTTTCATTTTTATTTAATACTTTAATTCAATAATTTTAATTTATTTGTAACAATCACTATCATTATTAACAAATTGGGATGTAGCTCAAACGGTAGAGCGGTCGCTTTCAATGCAAGAGGTACGAGGTTTGATACCCTGCATCTCCAAAATATTTTTACCCTCAGAACTCACCAATATATTTTAGGGTATTTTTATCTTTTCAGGAATTTCTTATTCTTACATATTTATTTATTATATATTATTTTTAATTTTAATTTATTATGACAATTACTATCATAATTAAAAAATGGGGATGTAGCTCAAATGGTAGAGCGCTCGCTTAGCATGCGAGAGGTAAGAGGTTCAACACCCCGCATCTCCAAATTATTTTTATCCTAACAACTCACCAATATATTTTAGGGTGATTTGATCTTTTCAGGAATTTCTTATTTTCTTTCATTTTTATTTATTATTTTTAATTTTCTATTTTATTATATTACAAAAATTACTATCATAACTAACAAATGGGGATGTAGGACAAACGGTAGAGTGCTTGCTTTGCATGTTAGAGGTACGGGGTTCAATACCCTGCTTTTCCAAATTATTTTTATCCTCACAACTCACCTATATATATTTTAGGGTGTTTTGATATTGTTAGGAATTTCTAATTTTCTTTCATATTTATTTATTAATTTTAATGTACTACAACAATTACTATCATAATCAACAAATGGGGATGTGACTCAAACGGTAGAGCGCTCGCTTTCCTTGAAAGGGGAACGAGGTTATATACCCCGCATCTCCAAATTATTTTTATCCTAACAACTCACCAATATATTTTAGGGTGATTTGATCTTTTCAGGAATTTCTTATTTTCTTTCTTTTTTATTTATTATTTTTAATTTTCAATTTTATTGTATTACAAAAATTACTATCATAATTAACAAATGGGGATGTAGGACAAACGGTAGAGTGCTCACTTTGCATGTTAGAGGTACGGGCTTTGATACCCCGCTTTTCCCAATTATTTTTATCCTCACAACTCACCTATATATTTTAGGGTGTTTTGTTATTTTTAGGAATTTCTTATTTTCTTTCATATTTATTTATTAATTTTAATTTACTACAACAATTACTATCATAATCAACAAATGGGTATGTGACTCAAACGGTAGAGCGCTCGCTTTCCTTGAAAGGGGAATGAGGTTTTATACCCCGCATCTCCAAATTATTTTTATCCTCATAACTCACCAATATATTTTAGGTTGTTTTGATCTTTTTAGGAATTTCTTATTTTCATTCATGTTGATTTATTATTTTTAATTTTTAATTTTAATTTTTTACAACAATTACTATCATAATTAACAAATGGGGATGTAGCTCAAATGGTGGAGCGCTCGCTTTGCATGAGAGAGGTAAGGGGTTCGATTCCCTGCATCTCCAAATTATTTTTATCCTCAAAACTAACCAATATATTTTAGGGTGTTTTGATCTTTTCAAGAATTTCTTATTTTGTTTCATATTTATTTATTATTTTTAATTTTTAATTTTAATTTATTACAACAATTACTTTCATAATTAACAAATGGGGATGTTGCTCAAATAGTAGAGTGCTCGCTTTGCATGTTAGAGGTATGGGGTTCGATACACGCATTTCCAAATTATTTTTATCCTCACAACTCACCATTATATTTTAGGGTGGTTTGATCTTTTCAGGAATTTCTTATTTTCTTTCATATTTATTTATTATTTATTATCTTTAATTTTAATTTATTACAACAATTACTTTCATAATTAACAAATGGGGATGCAGCTCAAATGGTAGAGCGCTTGCTTTGCATGTGAGAGGTGCACGGTTCAACACCCTGCATCTCCAAATTATTTTTATCCTCAAAACTCACCAAAATATTTTAGGGTATTTTGATCTTTTCTAGGATTTCTTATTTTCTTTCTTATTTATTTTTTATTTTTTATTTTTTATTTTAATTTATTACAACAATTACTATCATAATTAACGAATGGGGGCGTAGCTCAAATGATCGAGTGCTTGCTTTGCATGCAAGGGGTACGAGGTTCGATACCCCACATCTCAAAATTATTTTTATCCTCATAACTCACCAATATATTGTAGGGTGTTTTGATCTTTTAAAGAATTTGTTATTTTCTTTCTTTTCTAATTATTATTTTTCACTTTTTTAATTTTAGTTTATTATAAAAATTACTATCATAATTTCCAAATGTGGATGTAGCTGAAATGGTTGAGTGCTTGTTTTGCATGCTAGAGGTATGGGGTTCGATACCCCGCATCTCTGAATTATTTTTATCCTCACAACTAACTAATATATTTTTGGGTGTTTTGATCTTTTATGGAATTTCTTATGTTCTTTCATTTTTAGTTTTTATTTTTTATTTTCTAATTTTAATTTATTATAACTATTACTTTCATAATTAACAAATGGGGATGTAGCTCAAACGGTAGAGCGCTCACTTTGCATGCATGACGTGCGGGGTTCGATACCCCGCATCTCCAAATTATTTTTATCCTTAGAACTCACCAATATATTTTAGGGTGTTTTGATCTTTTAAGGAATTTCTTATTTTCGTTCATTTTTATTTATTATTTTTATTTTTTAATTTTGTTGTATTACAACAATTACTATCATAACTAACAAATGGGGATGTAGAAGAAATGGTAGAGTGTCACTTTGCAAGTTAGAGGTACGGGGTTCGATACCCTACATTTCCAAATTATTTTTATCCTCACAACTCACTAATATATTTTATGATGTTTTGATCTTTTCAGGATGGTGCGCAATCTGGTCACTCCTAGCTGGCACTTGCGTGGCTCCTGAAAAGTACCTGAGATGGAGAAGAAGAAGAAGAATCCCGGGGGGCTTGCCCGACGGGAACACTCCGATGCTTAAGTTAGTATTCTGTGGAAGAAGCAAGGAGAGAAAGGTGGCTAAGAGTGCAGATAGCACGAGTGATAAAAGATGACCATCGTTTATTGAGAATAGGCTCCTTAAAACAGAATTCTGTTGCATCAGGCCCACTGGCCTCTGATAGGGTAGGTATAACCGCCAGTGTCAGCCTGCCACAGCCGTTACAGGCAGGGCTGAGGTGGCACACGCGGGGCCGTCATTGCAGGGTACGTGCCTGTTAGGTGTAAGGCACCCTCTAAAGGTGGTAGGCACGACGCTGCCTGACGACGGACACAGCTGCTATCCCCAGATTTTTTGGGTACGGTGGTCGGATAGGAGATCTTCCTATGATATGCCGAACTACTCTTTCATGAGTTACCCTGTGCCAGGCTATCTCGCAAGCGGCGAGCTGCCTGTGGCAAGCTAAGCTGAACTGTCTGGCCCGAGGTGTCTTCACCTCGGGGTATCTATGGGCAAATCGGTGTGTTTCTGTCTGGGAGTGGCCTGAGGTCCACTAGTAGGAGCTAAGATATTAGGAGAGGTCAAGGGGCCCCGAGCTCGGAGGCAACTCGGGGTACCTTAGCCCCGGGGAGGAGGTGCGGGCTAAGCGGCTTCCAGCGAGTAGTCAATCTCGCCGAGTTGTCGGACTGAACTCGGTGTGACTTTTCCACCGAGTTGCGGTTGTGCCTGCTGTGCTATCACGCTGAGTCATCGCTTGAGCAAGGACATGCCCACGTGTACCCGTGCTACGAGGTTGGGCCAAATCACCCTCCATCAATTGCCCCCCACTCCCTGCGCTGGCGGTGTTCACCCAGCGCGGGGAGTTCATGTTGCGCCGAGTGGATTTGGCTTCGGTACTCATGCCGCTTCGTCACGCGTTTCGCCCAGCTGGAATAGCCTAGTTCCCGGATCAGTCAAAAGGAACTCGGGTTGCGTTCAGTTTACGCGCGGACGTTACACGGTTTGGACTTCGCGGACGCGAAAAAACGCATTAAACTGATTTCGCCTTGAGGAACCTATAGCTAGTTTTTCTGAGAGTCATTGGATCGTCTTCATCTTGACCGTTAATGCTCGGGCACAGTGGCTATAAATAGTGGGGGACCCTTGGTCATTTTTTCGCAACAAAGTCCGCAATGTCAGTGTTGAGCTCGCGCCTGAGGTTCCCAACTCGGGTCTTCTAGATCAGTTTGTTCCTCTAGTCAGTTCGCGTTTCCTATGGTGAGTCCCCGAGCTCCTCTTTCTTTTTTGAGTACCCTTTCCTTTTTTCCTTGGTGAGTCATCTAGCATAGATGCAGATAGTCTCATCAATGAGCCTGAGATGGGTACCTTGGCTCAGGGTGGCTCCCTTGCCGCCCAGCCATCCAATGTACGTGCAGCTTCGGGTCATCTGGCATCCACCTCCAACCGAGGTCGGTTGCCAGATCAGTTTAGCCCTTCCACCATGACCTCGGAGAGGATCCAAGACCTCACACAGAGGTTCAACCTCCCTGGGCAATATTCCTACAGCCTTCCTACTGGCAACTTCACATGGGAGCACAGTCCTGGTGAGATCGTGGTCTTTAGGGAGCAATTGATAGCCGGACTCCGACTTCCTCTTCACCCCCTGATTGTTGAGGTGCTGGTGCACTACAACATCACCTTTGACCAATTTCACCCGAACACCATACGGAATGTGGTGGGGTCCATTTCCCTTTGTTTTGACCAATCTCTTTCCATTGACCTGGACATTATTAGTACGATCTTGGCCATAAAGAAGAGTGCTTCGGGCACTCTCCTCGGGCACAGACGGTCTTACTATCTGTCTCCCCACCCGGGTTTCAAACTCATGCACAAGCTCCCGAGTAAAGTCCCAGCCTGGAAGCGGGACTACTTCGTAGTTCAGAGCAGCACGAGGTGGCCCTTCCCTACTGATTGGAGGTGGTCGTTCAAGACCCCGACATCATCCTAGATGGGAAGACCAAGAAGGCACTCCAGTCGCTGGCTCAGCTCGGAATAAATTACAAAGACTTCACAGCCGAGGAGAAGCTCATCCAAGCCAGCTTGAGCCCGAGTAGGTTTTCCTTCACTTCGGCTTTTTGTCCATATATTTACTTCGGGGTTACTAACGCCGAGCTTCACTGCAGGTCCCATGGAGGCAGAGAAGATTGATGGCTAGAGGTTGTTTTTCCAAATGAAGAGGAAGAAGCGCATGGCCAAGAAGGCACGCATTGAGTCTCCTCCGGCCTCTGCCAAGGCTCAGCCTTCACAAGCTTCGGTTCTGGAGCCTGAGCTCCTTGGTGTCCAGCCTGTCATCAATCTGGAGGACACGGTGCCTCAAGGACCTAAGACGGCGGCAAACTCCACCACTGGACTTGCCGAGACAACTGCCGTAGGTGCCCCAGAAGACGCTCCAGAGGCAATCTTGCCTTCTTGTAGCTGAACTCCGCCGTGCGTGCCTTGACCTCCCAGTTCGACCGGCACCTGAGATGGGCTCTGGAAGCCAAGAAGTCATCCCATGAAGCTCATATCGAACTGACAGCAGCTCGAGGTCAAATTCACTGCCTTCAAAATGACGCCTTAGCTCAGAAGAGCTTTATTGAGGTGTTGTTGGAGGAGAAGAACGAGCTGGCCCGAGACAAGGACAGACTGAGGGCCGAAGTGAGCGGGTTCAAGGTCGGCCAGGAAGCTTTGAGGCTCAAGGTAGACTGTCTCACGATGGACCGGGACAGCCTCAGGGTAGATCAAGATAGGCTCAGGGCAGACTGGGACACCCTGAAGCTTGAGGTGCAGGGCCTAATGGAGGCCAAAGGAAAGCTGGAGCGCGAGGTGGAGTTCCTCCGAGCTGACATCAAGGAGAAGACAGAAATCTTCGAGGACTCCCTCCTAGAGACCAAGGTGCAGGATGTTATTGATTATGTCCATTCGTTGAAGTTTGACCACGTGATGACCGAGGCCTACCGCAAGGGCTTCAAGCTCAGTCGGTGGCTGATCAGGCACCTCTACACCGATCTGGACATGAGTGCTATCACCACTTCCCAGATCACCGATGACATAGTGCGTCAGTCGGCGGATGATCCGGACTCTGAGGATGAAGGTGCCAACAACGAAGCAGAGGCCACTAGCCCAGTTACCATCCCCGAAGAGGTCCCTGGTGGAGACAACGAGCCTCCAAAATAGCCTAGTCCTTGTATTTGCAAGCTTTGTCTTCTCTTTTTTCTTTTTCTTGTAACAAAACTTTTGTAACGAAATTTTCATAATGAGAAATTTACTTTGCCAAACACTTGTGCAATTTTCTTTTACTTGCTGAAGTGGTTGTTTGTTCTGAACTGTTAGACTATCAAGCTAATTACACAAAGTGAGGGTTCCTCAACTGTTGTGATCCTGAACCGTATTTCAATACTTAGTAGGGGTAGCCTTACGCACACTGAGGTGAGTAACATAGTAGGGCACATGCCCGACCTGTCTGCACCCAGGGCGGGCTATACATCACAAGGTTTGTGTCCGAACCGCCTGCGCCTTAGGAATTACAAGTGCTTAGCCTATGCCGATGAGGTGACTAGGCCTTATATGGTGCTGAGGTCTTTCATTAGCCCTTAGGTTGGAGGAGCGGCTTATAGTCCGTTCTTTTGAAGTCCTCCTGTGCCGAAGAGGCAGCAGGGTCTTATAGTGTCGAGACCATGTTAGCTCGGCATTTTGGCCCTTAGGCTTGGGGAGTGACTCGTGGCCTACTCAATTGTTATAGATAGTATTGTCTTAAGTTGACAATATTCCATGCCTGAGGTACTTGTTTCCCTTCGAGGGTCTCAAGCTCGCATGTTCCTTCCCCGAGCAATCGTTTCACTCAATAAGATCCTTCCCAGTTGGACCCGAGCTTGCCAGCGCCGGGCTCAGGCACCATAACTTTACGAAGGACCAGGTCGCCAACGCAGAGGTTCCGCTTCTTGACCTTGGCATTATAGTACCAAGCTACTCTCTACTAGTAAGCTGTGGTCCTGATGTACGCGAGATCCCTTACTTTGTCGACTATATCAAGGTTGGTACGCAGCTCTTCTTCATTCGTTTGGTCACTGTATGCTTTTAGTCGCAGCGTAGGTACTTCGATCTCTGCGAGGATAACTGCCTCGGTGCCGTAGGTGAGGTTGAAGGGAGCTTCTCTCGTGGCGGTCTTCTTCGTGGTTCGGTAAGCCCATAGAATACTAGGTAGCTCGTCTGCCCACAATCCTTTAGCTCGGTCCAAACATGCCTTCAGTCCGCGGAGGATGACTCTATTTGTGACTTATGCTTGACCGTTTGCTTGAGGGTGTGCGACTGAAGTAAAATTCTGTCGGATTCCCATGTCTTGACACCAGTTCTAGAATTTGATGTCCTCGAACTGCTTGCCATTGTCAGAAATCAATACCCGAGGTAACCCGAAGTGGCACACAATGTTCTTCCAAAAGAAGTTTTGGATGTTCCGAGCTGTGATCGTTACAAGAGGTTTGGCTTCTACCCACTTGGTGAAGTAATCCACTGCTACCAATAAGAATTTCCTCTGGCCTGCTGCTGGCAGGAACGGTCCAAGTATGTCGATGCCCCATTGTGTGAAAGGTCATGGGCTGGTGAGATACTGGCGTGCTTCTGGCATTTGTGACATTTTCTAACGAGCTCAAAGGCATCTGCCTTCATTGTTGGCCAATAATACCCTTGTCAAAGTGCCTTTTGGGCGAGGGCCCTGCCCCCCAAGTGTCTGCCACACAAACCCTCATGAGTGTCGTGGAGTACGAGCTCGGCTTCGGTATGTCGCAAGCAACGCAGGTATGGGAGCGTGTAGGATCTCCGGTATAGTCGTTCGTCTATCATGACGTATTTGGCTGCCTGGCACTACACCCTTCTGGCTGCATTGTGATCTACAAGGAGGGTACCATGTAGCAAGAAGCTCGCGAGCAGGTCGATCTAGCTCAGCTCTGCTTGAACGATGGGTGCCACCTCCTCTGCCCCCCCCCCCCCCGAGAATGCTAGGTCAAGGCAGGTCCTCTATGTACACGGTTCTCATGGTGATGTCGCTGGTGCTAGCTAATCTGGACAGGTTGTCGGCCTCAGCATTCTCCATCCTAGGGAATTGCCTGAAGTGTGACTGGAAGTTGAGCAGGGTCTCTCTAACTTTGGCTAAGTAGGCAACCATGGTTGGCTCACGAGCTTTGTACATGCCAGTGACCTGGTTGACCACGAGCTGGGAGTCGCTGCAGATAACAACGTGCTTGGCTTTTACTTCTCTGGCTAAAACTAGTCCAGCTATCAACGCCTCATATTCTGCTTCATTGTTAGATGTCGCGAACTCGAAGCGTAGCACGTACTCCAATTTCGTGCCACTTGGGCCGTGTAGAACTATTCCGGCTCCGCTGCCCTATTGGTTCGAAGAGCCATCTACGTGAAGGATCCAGGGCTCCTCATCCCAGCTCGCACTTGGCTGAACTAGGAGAGATGCCACACTAGGTGCTACCTCACGGGGCTCAGACTAAATCAGCCTGGGAGCTTTGGGCCCACCCGAACTGGGGACCTCGTGCTCAATCAGCCTGGGAACTTCAAAGCTAAATGTGCATTCGGCAATGAAATCCACTAAGGCTTGGGCCTTAATGGCAGTTCGCGGCTTGTAATGGAGGTCGTACTTGCTGAGCTCAATGGCCCACTTCGTTATCCAACCAGAGACCTCAGGCTTAAGTAAGACTTGCCTCAAAGGTTTGTCGGTGAGGATGGTAACAGTGTGAGCCTACGGGCAAAGCTTTTGAGCTACAATTGCCAATGAATAGGCTAGCTTTTCTATTTCCGAGTACCTCGTCTCTGCTCCCTGCAATACGTTACTAACATAATAGATGGGTCGATGGACCCGATCTACTTCCTTTATCAGTACTGAACTGACCACTTTGTCGCTCGCCGAGAAGTATATAGTTCTAAAACATCACCCTCCTCGAGCTAGGTTAAGATCGACACACTAGCAAGGTATTTCTTGAACTCGTCAAACGTGAGTTGACAATCTTGGGTCCATTTGAACCCTTTGCTCTTAATTGTCTTAAAGAACGGCAGACAGCAGTCTGCTGACTTGGACATGAAGCGGCTCAGCGTGGCTATGCGTCCATTCAACCTCTGAACCTCCTTCAACTTCCGAGGTGGTCTCATATCTAAGATGGCCTTAATCTTATCCAGATTGACCTCAATGCCGAACCGGTTAACGATATAACCTAGGAATTTACCCGAGGTAACACCGAAAGCACACTTGTTCGGATTCAACTTCATATTAAACTTACACAAAATTTCAAAAACAGAATGCAAATCTTGAATTAATTCATGTGAAAATTGGGTTTTGACGACCATGTCGTCTACATAACATTCTACTTTTTTGCCAATTAATGGCTCAAACAATTTATTTACAAGCCTTTGAAAGGTTGCCCCTGCATTTTTCAACCCGAAGGGCATAACCTTGTAACAGTATAGACCGAACTCTATGATAAAGGTAGTCTTTTCTTTGTCCGCCGAGCCCATCTTAATCTGGTTATACCTGAATATGCGTCTAAGAAACTCAGCAAGTCGTGCCCTAAGGTCACGTCCACCAAGCGGTCAATTTTGGGGAGCGGGAAGCAGTCTTTTGGGCAAGCTTGGTTTAGGTCGGTGTAGTCAATGCACATGCGCCACTTGTCGTTATCCTTCTTCACTAGAACGGGGTTGGCTACCCAACTCGGGTAATGGACTTCTCTTATGAAGTCAGCTGCGAGGAACTTCGCGACCTCCTCATCGACCGCTTTCCACCACTCTGGGGCTAGGTTGCGTTTCTTCTATCTAATGGGCCTAACTATAGGATCAGTATTGAGCTTGTGAGTTATAAGGTCAGGGTCTATACCGAGCATCTCTGTCGCGGACTATGCAAAAATATCTAAGTTTTGAAGTAAGAAACTTACAGTTTGGATCGTAGAGGTTCCTGGACGGAAGCACCGATCTGAAGTGTCTGAGTTGGGTCTGCTGCTGAAGTCGGAACAGCGACTGATTCTTCCGTGGGTGCAGCTCGTTCTTCGCCTTGCTCTGTAGGCCGCTCCAGTTCGAGGTCATCGACCACCTTGGTCTTACCCTTTAGAGTGGCAACATAACACTTGCGGGACTCAAGCTGGTTGCCCTACGCTACCCCCATACTGAAGTCTGTAGGGAACTTCATTGCCAAATGATAAGTGGAGACCACTGCCCGTAGGACATGGGTGATCAGCCGACCTATTATGGCATTGTATGGGGAGGGGGCCACGACCACTAGGAAGTCGTGGTTGAGTCTGACTATGCAGGGCCATGTGCCGATTTCCACAGGTACTATTACTTTCCCAAAGGGCCTGACCTCTTCTCCGCTGAAGCCCACCAAAGGAGTATTCGTAGGCCTCAAGTCGCTCCCTGCAACTGAAGCTAGTCGAACGCGACTTTGAAGAGAATATCTGCCGAGCTGATTGAGTCAACGAGTATGCGCCTGACCTCAAAGTCGTTGATCCTCAGCTTTATCACAAACGCGTCATCGTGGGGGTAGTGGACCCCTCGCGTGTCGTTGTCCGTGAAGAAAATTGGCTCTTCTGTCTTTGACCCCTTCGGAGGAGTTTGCACTTCCCGGGAAACTTCATGAACTGACGTTTGAGCTGCTGTTGAAGTACAACCTGCGATGATTGATCCTCCCACCATCACATGGATGGTGCCCCGAACCGACCTCTCTTCCGGAGGCTGCCTCTATGGTTGTTCGGTCGGCCTACTGCTGAACTCGGGAACATCTTTACTGCGCTCCCCTTGCCGACCTGCCTTATTATTATTATTATTGTTTTGTACAAAGTTCCTTAAATATCCGCGACGGATGAGCTCCTCTATCTCGTCGCGGAGGTTCTTACAATTTTTGGTATTGTGACCATGATCTCTATGAAAACTACAGTACATGTTCTTATTTCTCTCATTGGGATTCCCCCTCAGAAGGGGCGACCACTTCACGTGTGGGGTGTCCTTGATTGCCATCAGGATTTCGGCCCACTTCACGTTCAGTGGGGTGTAATTAGTTCAGTCCGCGATTGCCATCTTTCTTCTTTCGGTTGTCCCCTTGGCTGGAAGGCTCTCCTTCTCTTTTCCTCTTCTCGGGCGCGCCCTCGCCCTTCTAGTTGATCTCTTCTTCCATGGCTATGAACCTGTCTGTGAGCTTAAGGAATTCGGTTATGGTTGCCGGTTGGTTGACAATCATGTGCCATTTGAACTCTTTATGTGTCACGCCCTTTTTGACTATTGTGAGGCGTACGACGGGGTCTAGGCGTAGTATCTGCATGCATGCATCGTTTAACCACTTGATATAGCTCCGGATGGACTCTCCCTCTTTCTGTACTATTTTGAGGAGGCTTTCTTCAGTTCACGGGCACCGCTTGCTGGTGACGAAGTGGGATGTGAAGGCCTGCATGAACTACGCCCAACTTCTTATCGATTCGGGTGCCAGGTTCCGGTACCACGTGTGGGCCACTCCTCTGAAAGTGGTGGAGAAGGCCACACACATGCACGACTCACTGGCTCTCGCCAGGTGCATCTGCGACTGAAAGGTGTTTACATGGTCATTTGGGTCAAACAACCCGTCATACTTGTCAAGAAGGGGGAGCTTGAAGTCCTTGGGCATTGGAACTACTAGGAGCTCGGGAGACAAGGGGGATGGAACTGAAAGGAGGGAGGCCTTAGCTTCGCCCGGGCTTACCTCTTCTCTGCCTCCGAGCTCGAGCAGGTCATGGGTGGCAGATCAGGGAGCTCGGCGGCGGTGTCTCTGCTTCTTGGCAGGCTCCACATTCGTGTTGCTCACCTCCGTGCTGTCAGGAACGGTTTGTTCAGGAAGTAGCTCGGGCGGCTGGTGATGGCTGCGGACAGAGGGATCCTGCTTGGAGTCTGTAGCCAGGATCTCAAACCGGTTCTCTAGGAGTAGGGTTCCGGACTTCAACTATCGAGGTGATGTAGACCTAGCGAGCTGGGGTCCTCCCGACTTGACCGCCTGCGACGAGACCGGGGTGACCGGTCTTTCTTGTCTGTTGCAGGAGGAGGCCTAGCTCTTAGGAGGGTTTTTGGAGGCTTCTTCTTGGTGAGAAGGGTGTTCATCCTGGCAGTGAGACCTAGCTCGCTGTGAGGCTGGGTGCCGAGGAGGAAGCTGCGGCTACTGAAGTTGAGGTTGAGGTTGAGGCAATTGAGGGAATTGCTGCTGGTAGTGGTACTGGGAGATGTGGTGCAGCACTTGCTGCTGGTAAAGCTGGTGTTGTTGGAGCTTCTGCACTTGGGCTTGCATGGCCCGCATGCACTGCATCAGATCGTCAAGCTAGTTCTGGCTGGTCGCTAGAGGGATGACAATCGGTTCAGAAAAGGTCATTTCCAAAGAGGAAGGGAGAGGAACACCCACAGGCACCGCTGCTCGCGACACGTTTAGACTGGGAACTCCGTCCACCGAGAGGGGAATGGTGAACTGCTCAATGCAGACCATGGGAACCTGGGGTTGTTCCCTAGTGTTATCCATCTCCGTGCTACACCCAATATTGCTTGAGGAAGCCATGAGTGCTGAGTTTTCAAAGAAGAATGAACTATGAAGGTTTGGAGGAAGGCTTTTAGAAGCATTTCCCACAGACGGCGCCAAATGATGGTGCGCAATCCGGTCACTCCTAGCTAGCACTTGCGTCACTCCCAAAAAGTACCTGAGATGGAGAAGAAGAAGAAGAATCCCCGGGGGCTTGCCCGGTGGGAACACTCCGACGCTTAAGTTAGTATTCTGTGGAAGAAGCAAGGAGAGAAAGGTGGCTAAGAGTGCAGATAGCGTGAGTGATAGAAGATGATCCCCATTTATTAAGAATAGGCTCCTTAAAACAGAATTTCGTTGCATCAGGCCCACTGACCTCTGACAGGGCAGGTATAACCGTCACTATCAGCCTGTCGCAGCCGTTACAGTGTCGTCATTGCAGGGTACATGCCTGTCAAGTGTAAGGCACCCTCTAAAGGTTCCAGGCATGACGCTGCCTAACGAGGGACACGGCTACTATCCCCAGATTTCTCGGGTACGGTGGTTGAGCAGGAGATCTTCTTGCGATATGCCAAACTACTCTTTCACGAGTTACCATGTGCTGAGCTATCTCGCAAGCAGTGAGCTGCCTGTGGCAAGCTAAGCCGTGCTATCTGGCCCGAGGTGTCTTCACCTCGGGGTATCTATAGGAGAATCGGTGTGTTCCTATCTAGGAGTGGCCTAAGGTCCACTAGTAGGAGCTCGGATATTAGGAGAGGTCTAGGGGCCCCCAGGGAGGAGGGGCGGGCTAGGCGGCTCCCATCGAGTAGTCTATCCCGCCGAGTTGTCGAACTGAACTCGGTGTGACTTTCCTACCGAGTTGCGGCTATGCCTGCTGTGCTGTCACGCTGAGTCATCGCTTGAGCAAGGTCACACCCACGTGTACTCGTGCTATGAGGTTGGGCCAAATCACCCTCCATCAATTTTCATTTATAATTTTTAGTTTTTTTAGTTTTAATTTATTATAACAATTACTATCATAATTAACAAATGGGGATGTAGCTTGAACAGTAGAGTGCTTGCTTTGCATGTGAGAGGTATGGGGTTCAATACCTCGCATCTCCAAATTATTTTTATCCTCACAACTACCAGTATATTTTAGGGTGTTTTGATCTTTTTAGGAATTTCTTATTTTCTTTCATTTTTATTTATTATTTATTATTTTTTTATTTTAATTTATTATAACAATTACTTTCATAATTAACAAATGGGGATGTAGCTCAAACGGAAGAGCGCTTGCTTTACATGTGAGAGGTGTGGGGTTCGACACCTCGCATCTCCAAATTATTTTTATCCTCAGAACTCACTAATATATTTTAGGGTATTTTGATATTTTCTAGGATTTCTTATTTTCTTTCTTATTTATTTTTTATTTTTAATCTTTAATCTTAATTTATTACAACAATTACTATCATAATTAATAAATGGGGATGTAGCTTAAATGGTATAGCGCGCTTGCATTGCATGCAAGAGGTACGGGGTTCGATACCCCGCATTTTTAAATTATTTTTATCCACACAACTCAACAATATATTTTTGGGTGTTTTGATCTTTTCAGGAATTTCTTATTTTCTTTCATATTTATTTATTATTTTTTATTTTAATTTATTACAACAATTACTATCGTTATTAACAAATGGGGATGTAGCTCAAACGGTAGAGCACTCTATTTGCATGCGAGAGGTACGGGGTTTTATACCCAGCATCTCCAAATTATTTTTACCCTCAGAACTCACTAGTATATTTTAGGGTGTTTTGATCTTTTTAGGAATTTCTTATTTTCTTTCATTTTTATTTGTTATTTTTAATTTTTTTATTTTAATTTATTATAACAATTGCTATAATAATTAACAAATGGGGATGTAGCTCAAACAGTAGAGCACTCTCTTTGCATGTGAGAGGTATGGGGTTCGATAGCCCGCATCTCCAAATTATTTTTATCCTCACAACTCACAAATATATTTTAGGGTGTTTTGATCTTTTCAAGAATTTCTTATTTTCTTTCATTTTCTTTATTATTTTTAATTTTTATTTATTATAACAATTACTATCATAATTAACAAATGGGGATGTAAATGAAATGGTAGAGTGCTCACTTTGCATGCAAGAGGTATGAGGTTTGATACCCTGCATCTCCAAATTATTTTTATCCTCACAACTCACCAATATATTTTAGGGTGTTTTGATCTTTTCAGTAATTTCTTATTTTCTTTCATTTTTTTATTGTTTTTTTAATTTTAATCCTTCCATCTCTAGCACTCGAGATATTCTATTTGCATCAGTGTGTTGTGGGCTACATAACGAATCACATGTGAACATTCCAGTGTTGGGTAGACATGGGGTTCACATGCCGGTTTATGGAATGCTAGTATGTTCACTGGTGATTTATTACATGAGGTCGGTTTCAATCAAGGCAAGCCCGTGCTCACATTGTCCCATCAGCTTCTTGCAACCTTGCATTGGGAATATCTCCTCATGAAATAAAGCACATGAGTGTGGAGATCTTCCTAATGCAAGATTATATGGGCTGCTAGAACGTGTGTTGCCCTGATGGAAACTGAACTCTGATTACATAGCCCATGATAGACAACTGACGGCAGTAAATGATTTTGTTTGAATTGAGTAAAACATGCACAAGAGTCAATCTTTTGAGTTTGGATATGCTAACCAAAAGCACAACATCCACACATTGGGAACATTTCACTTGTCATTCATGGGAAGATGTTAAAAACCTGTCGTTGTATCATGTTTTGTGGTCTTGTGGGTAGTAGATCTAATCTCATCCAATCTTAATAAAATTACTTTTCCTTTCTTTTTTCTTTGGCTTGACAAATGGGCTAATACAACAGTGGTAATCCTCCCCTTTGGCCTATCGGACAATTGAGCTTGTTTATGCTTAGGGCTGACAATCTTGACCCTAACCCATTTGATCCACCCACTGTGGAACACACCTAATTTATTGGTGGGTCAATATGGGTCGAGTAACCCATTAGGGTCAATGGAAAAGGTTCAGGGTGGGTTGGGTCGAGGGTACGGGTCAGGATGAGTTGGGTCGCGTGGGTCAAGATGGGCTAGGTCAAAGTCATCTCTATTTATACTCGCCAAATATCAAAAATTAGAAGTTGCAAACTTGCAAAAATTCAAACTCATGCCTCCTAGCGTGGCCACTTCTCATTGGACTTCCAAACCACTATGCCACATTTTATTTTGAGATTAAAAGTGAAATAAAATAGATTTTATTAAATTTCGTGTTCACATGCAATTTTATACAAAAGCACTTTCACAAAAGCAAATTTATGAAAGGACTTTTACGAAAGCACTTTTACAAAAGTACTTTTACATGAAATTACTTTTATAAAAGTACTTTTACAAAAACAATTTTACACAAAAGCACATCATGAAAGTACTTTTCTGAAAACACTTTTATGAAAGCATAAAAGCACTTTTATAAAAATACTTTTACACGAAAGCATGTTATTAATGTACTTTTACGAAAACACTTATATGAAAGCATAGAATCACTTTTATAAAAAGTACTTTTACAAAAGCACTTTTACAAAAGTATTTTTATGAAAGCATAAAATTAAGTACTTTTATGAGAGCATTTTTATAGAAATATTTTCATAAAAGTACTTTTGTGAAAGAACTATTATAAAAGCTTTGCATTTTTTTCATTTTTGTTATTTTTTTTATAATTTTGGTATTTTTTTTGCAATTTTTAGGTACTTCTCTACATTTTCTAAAATTTTTTGGTATTTTTTCTGCATTTTCTACTATTTTTGGTGCTTTTCTGCATAATTTTTGAATTTTTTTGGTGTTTTCATACATTTCCTACAATTTTCTAGTATTTTTTGCATTTTTTATTTTTTTCGCAAAAGTTGTGAACTTTCTGTAATTTTTTAGTTTTGTTTTGTATTTTCCGGATTTTTTTGGTATTTTTTGTATTTTTTATAATTTTTTGGTTTTTTTTTTTTTTTGCATTTTCTGCATTTGTCTACATCTTTTTGCATTTTCGGGTATACGGGTTGACCGAACTCATTTTGGTGATGTGGCAATCTTAAGAGAGATTATTCTCTCAAAATTAATTATTTTGGGTATATGTGTCATCCCGACCCATTTTTGTATTTATAAGTGAGGGTAGGTGGGTTAGTATGGGTGAGGGTGGTTAAGGGTCAATATGGATGGGTCAAGTGGGTCAGGGTGGGTTAGGGTTAGGGTGGGTTATGACCCTTTAACAAGGATTGATGATAGGTCATGGTGGGTTGGTGGGTCAATATGGGTGGATTGGTATTCAACCCTTACACAACCCAATCCAATCCACCCATTTGCCACCCCTAATGCTCTAACCATGGTCTCATCCAACCCAAGAAGAAAAATGAACATAGCGGCATTTGAAAGAAAAAATTGAAACGTCAAGGCCTTTTTTTTTTAATATTGGTGTTTAAAAAAATATGATGCAACAATGGTATTTGAAGTTTTAAAATTCTTTATAATACCAAATTTAAAGAAAATAAATAATAAAATGGTCATGGAAAAATCTGCAATGTAGAAATTGCATTATGAAACAAAAAAATGACCCAATGATAAAGCGAAACACTTTAGCATTGTTAAAGTATATACATATATATAGATAGATAGATAGATAGATAGATAGATAAATAGACAGGGAATTCTCCACATTTTCCTACTTTACACTTAATTCCCTAGTCCATGCTAGTCCTATATATCACACTAATTAATATATATTGGACTTTTCCCAACTAATGACTAGTATCTTCTTGTTTCTTAATCAATAGGTTTGTTGGGGAATTGGGCAGCCCCTTGGCTCTCACTAAGTGCTGTTGCACCTAAATTATTGGAGGACCCTTGGCCCTCCAACCCAACCCTAATTAACATTATCTCTTGAATTCATTTAGGCTCGGTTTGGAAGAAGTACAAATACAAATTTGTAGAGTATAAAACCTTGAATTTTGTATTATTTTATATGCATTTGCACTGCACATATTTGTATTTGTACTTTTTCCAAACTGAGCCTTAAGAAAAAGTCCATAAATGGGTTTTTTGTTATGTGCATAAACATATTAGTGTCAAGATTTATCCAATGAAATAAAGGTTAGAGAAAGAGATCCAAGAATATATATGGTGGTTTTAGGCCACAAAAGAAGCTTTTAGGGGTACCTAGGTTGACCACACTATACCATATCAATAATATATAAAATGGATACTTAACTTAGTTCCATTCAGGTCATAAAAGTTAAATCTAAGTAATATATATCATATATGGTTAATATTTATTTGCAACTGCATAGCACATGCTCTCACATGCACAAGTGTGTAAAAGATTTTGAACCTAATGACCTTACCACATGTTCAAAATGAAGTCTCCTTTATATGGGCAACTTATAAATTAAAAAAAAAAAACACTTAATAAAATATATGGATGCATGGCTATCATTGATCTATTGCCTGAAACTATAATACGGGATTTGATAGAGGGCTTATATATATGGATTGTAGGACTAACATGTGGCTAATCCACTGGGTTCCCTACCAGTTGATGGATAGTCTACCCACCTCGGCCTCCCCACATCTCTCCCCACGATCCACAAAGAGGACACTTGTCCTATGACATGGGCCTAAAGTTCCCATGTGCGAGCATAAGCCCCACTTACATGCGTGTCCAAGCTGCTGCCCTTAATTGTCCCGTTATTAAGCAAAAGTTTTTGGTTCTCTTCCATTTCCCATTCCCAATCGAACAATAGCCTGAACCCTAACATGTCGTCTTCTCCCTCTACTCTGTTTCTCGCATAGCTCACGACATTCTGGCTCTATCGTGTTCCTCCCGTTAGACGTAAATAAACCCAAAATTTTTTGGCTTCCTTTCCCTAACCTATCCTCTTCTCCCTCTGCCCTGTTCTTCCTATGGCTTACGGTGGTGAGATCCTCTTCTTAGTCAAACGCTACATGGAATTTCACTGAGTTTGAAAGAAGCAGTGAGCTCCAGTTGGTTTTTCAAACTGTTCTCTGGTGGCCCTATTTGAAATGTAGGTATTGTTTGATTCAAGAGAACAATGAACTAGAGAGAGGAAGCTATTGTTCTATTACAAAAGAAATCCACTGTTCTATTCATGCCCCGTTCGCTTTTCGGTAAGTCACTTACCCGGGTAAATGCACTTACTCGGGTAAGTGTATTTATCCATGTTCTTTTATTTCCCATGTAAATAAGGCAATGGCCATCTTAACCATAAAAATTCCATTATTAAAATGGGCATTTTTGTCCCATCCAAGTATTGACAACTTTTCTCTAAATGGGAAAGTTAATTTACCCACCTAGGAGATGGAGATCACTTAAGTGATACCCAAAAAAATAAACTTTCACTGGTCCCCACATAAATCTGAAAAATGAACATGGGTTTCTTTGTCAATGAGAATCAAAATCCCATTGATCAACTTTTCCCCTCTCAAAATCCAAAAAAGGAAGGCCCCTCAATGGAAAAGACCATTTTGGTTTAAGAGAAATGGAAAAATGAAGAGGATGTTGCAGTTCTACTACAAGAGAAACCTTCTTTTCTTTTCAATGGAAAAGAATATTACATGCAGGTTAAAAACAACAACGAACTGGAGAGAGGATGCAATCGTTCTGATACAAAGAAATCCACCGTTCTATTCAATGAGAGAGAAGAGACTCAAAGTTCAGAAACGTACATTCAATTGTTTAATGGGATTTTTTTATTTTTTTAATACTATTGAATCATTTAATAGAATGGATTTGACATCACTTCTCTTATGCTCGCACTTGAGAACTTTGGACCCATGTCATAGGATAATATGGATTAACTTGAGTACATGCACAAGATGGATTAATTGTAGTGATGATGTGAACTAGTAGAGTAGATATCTATTTGCCTAATTTAGAAGATTCCTCATCCAATGGATGCTTTGGATCACCAACACATATAAATGGTGCATATAGTAGAAATAGGTTGTTCATTCAGCAAAATTCCCCATACTGTTAGTTCATGGCAAAACATCCTGGAGCAAAAAAATGAACTAATGACACATTATAATTGACATTTTTGACCTTGTTAAAGTCTTGATGGTCGATATGTACAATGAAACGGGAATCAATGAAAAGTAAGTAAACCATTGTAACGCTTTACTATGTCGCAAATAATTGTAACTATTGGTAGCTATATTTACCTTCAAAAATTACAAAACAACTAGAGATCAGTCTACAAAAACCACAACTACAAAATACAATCTAAAAGGTGTCCGATAAAAACCCATGAAGCAAAATTATTAGTCTTAAAAGCTCAAATGCATGAAACAATCTCCATCTCCAACCAACCGGGGAAATAGGAAATAGGACCTATTAAAGAACTCAAAGACAAACTTAGCAGGAATGTCTTTCTTAGTTTCTTAATAAATTCCTCATGGAGAGAAACTTCTAGGCTAGCTTAGTTAGTCATTTCAATTATTTCCATTATTCCATGGGTTGGTTGCTTTTCCTTCATTTCTGCACTAGGGTTAGGGTTTACCTTTCTGGAGCCTGTATCGCATTATGGGGTTGTTGATGATCAATAACTGCTATAGCTTCTTGCCAAGAAGTAGAAATCCCGAAGTCCGCTTTTTCTTCATCCATTTCAATTATTTCTTTCCCACGGATTGCTGCTTAATTTGCTTTCAGTAATTCTGCATTAGGGTTTACCTTCTCCGCAACCATATCTGCATTATGGGGTTCTTCATCTATAACTACGTCTTGTAAGGGAGTACTGGAACTCCCAGCATCTGCTTCGTCTTCATCCATTTCATCATTTATTTCCACCCTAAGGATTGGCTTCTTTGCTTTCCTTTCAGCATTAGGGATTGCCTTCTCTACAGCCATATCTGCATTATTACGAGGTTCTTCATCTGTAACTGCATCTTGTGAAAGACTAGAAGTACTCCCAACGTCTGCTGCTTTGTCTTCGTCCATCTCCTCATTTATTTCTGTTTCTATCCCACTGGTTGGCTGCTTTGCTTTCATTTCTGAATTAGGGTTTATCTTCTCTTTAGCCATATCTGCACTACGGGATTCTTGATCTGTAGCCACGTCATATGAAGGACTAGAATTCCCAATGTACGCTTTGTCTTCATCCATTTCATCAATTGGCTGCTTTCCCTTCATTTCTTCATTAGGGTTGACCTCCGCAGACGTATCTGCATTATGAGATTCTTGATCAGTAACTGTGTCTTCTGAAGGAACTTCATCGTCTTCATCATCTATCTCAATTATTTCCACCCTATGGGTTGGCCGCTCTGCCCTCATTTCTGCATTAGGGTTTGCCTCCTCCGCATCATGGGGCACGTGATCAGTAACTGCGTTATCTGAAGGAGTACTATAGCTACTAGAACTCCCACCTGCTGGAGCTTGCAGAAAGCTCTCTTCTTCGATCAGCCTGCTTGAACCACCAAACCAGAAGTCGCTCGTGGAAACCATAGGTTCTGATGAACTGTTGCTAGACAAAAGACGCAAAAGGTGACTGTTGAATCCGGTTGGTCGCCTTATTACTCTTCCTAGTTCCTTCTTACCACCAACGTAATGGCGCCTCGAGTGACCTGCAACGCTCTGAGAAGTCGGAAAAACCTCACGACAGATGCTGCAGGTGTAGGGACCATGTGTCGTCCTACCGTCGTTAGCGTTACTTCCTCCTGGTGCAGTAGTCGTGTGGGGTTCGTGACGTCGTTCGTCCAGTTCGAGACCCAACTGGTTTTCCAAGGGAGTTAGGTTCAGATCAGGAAAACGGCAACGGCTTGGAATGGAGTCAAGGACTTCATCAGTAGTGATTCTCGGTGGGTTCAGAAGGCAATAACTTCTCCGTCGTCGTCGTCGGATTGGCGAGGGGATATGGTCATTCGGGCTACGTAAAGGTATACCTCTTGTTTTTGAAGCGGCATGGAGCTGGTTCATGCTGGGTAGGTTTTCTGGGTCAGGAAACCGTACACCGATTGGGTTAGGGGAAAGTACAGTATTGCTTCTTAACTCCGCTTGGGCAACAGGTTGAGCCTTGTGACTGTGAGGACCTAAGTGGCCTTGCCAATGGATGTTGAAACGATTTGGGGTGCCATGAATCACTACTTGATTGATTCTTGAATCAGTGGGTCTGTACTCTCCTACTTGATTCATTCTTGATTCAGTGGAACCAGTTTGCCTTTGTAAATTTGGATTACCTATACCGATTTGACTGGGAGTAGAATCAGGATTATTCCATAACAACCCAGATGGACGGAGTTGGCCTGGAAGTGATGAACTCGGTTGGTTTAGTGAAGGGATGTGATTTCTAAGGTGTACATGGATTGGGAGGGAAGCAGGAAAGTGGTTGTTTCTCAAGTCTGTTCTCATCAACTCCACTCCCTGGAGTTGGTTCAGATTCAAATCTGTTGGGTCTTGCAGTAGGATGTGGTCAGTTGGACCGAGATGATGGAGACTGGTAGGGAGAGGGAGAGTAGGGATGGATGATGGATTGGTTCTGAATTCAGTTGCATTATTAAGTTGGTCTGGGCTGCTAGGAAGTAATTGGGTCTGTGGGGAGAAATGGTCATTGGGGTTGGAAATACGTATCCTGATTGGGATGGTAACATAGATAACTCTTTCCATCTGGCTAGAAACAAATAAAGGAGAGAGAGAGAGAGAGAGAGAGAGAGAGAGAGAGAGAGATGGGCAGAAAGGCAGATATATTGAGTTGAAGGAGATGATGAGTTTGAGAGGAAATGGGT
The DNA here is from genome assembly GCF_056320005.1 of Nelumbo lutea. NCBI lineage: Eukaryota > Viridiplantae > Streptophyta > Magnoliopsida > Proteales > Nelumbonaceae > Nelumbo > Nelumbo lutea. Next base: position 110,482,978 of record NC_142685.1, on the reverse strand, counting down.
TTAATGGTGTCTCTTAATATAGGGCTCGGAAGTCCCAACTCCTAAACACGTTGACTCTCCAGCACTGTGAACGTGAAGTTATTGCAAAGCAAATGCTTTTAGCTATTTTAGGGGTGATGTCATTTGTCATTAGATTCATATCTTGACTAGATAAGCGAAAACATCTACAATCCAGGGAAGAAAGTAACTTTCCTATTTAATTTACGAGCTGTAAATTTAATTCCATGGTATGTTATAGTTTGTGTGTGAGAGAAGATAACAAGGTGTTATATTAATTGATAACCAAAAATCAGGGCAGTGTATACTGGGAAATATTTCATGATGGGTTATAGATGAAATACCGAAGGCAGAATATATACTGGGATATGATTATTAATAATAAGTTCAGAAACAGGAAAATCCTGGCTTCCAATGGATTGGTTAGGGAGCTTGTATTTTATTCTTTTGTTTGTATATCCTTTGATGTATTATTACCTACATGCTGTGCTTGTGGTTGCACGCCTGAATGCTCCTGTATACAGTAAATGTGCATTTAATGATAAAATCAGTAGTCTTTTCCTTTAAATACCTTACTTTTGACAAAGGGAAGCTCTTCAGTCTTCAAATCAACCACGGAGTTTTTTTTTCTTTTTTTTTTTTTTCCTTTTGATCTCAGAATAAGAAACAGCGCATACTTTATACTTTATATATAGTTATACATATATTTATTAACAATGGACATGACATTAAATAGAACAGACTGACGGAACTGGATTCATGTAGCTGATCACCCCATATAGTTGGGATAGGACTTGATGATATACTTTTAAAATTTAAATTATATTAATTTAGGCAAATTAATAGATATAATCATATTTTCTCTCCATCCACAAATCCCAAATTCATGATTAATGGTGTTAAATATCAAGCAGGAAATTGCTTCTTCATCTTGACAAAAAAATAAATATATATATGTATGTATGTATGCATGTATGTATGTATGTATGTATATACATGGTTTAGCTAGTCTTTCTTGTCTGTGAAGAGTTCAAGCATCTATGTTTTTCAAAGAGTGCTAGTTGAGTTGAGACACTCAATTCAATTAAGCTTAAAAAACAATAATTTGAGACACCACTACCTAGTTTAACCAACCCCAAATAGTTAGGTGAAGGCTTAATATTGGAAATAAGTTATTTTATTGTTTCTCCACTGAGAGAAAGGTCCAATGAGAAAATAAGAATATGAAAATAATTAAAAGATTTAGGATAGGTAAGTCTTGTAATTAAGCTGTTACAATTCGATAAGGAGCATTATAAACATATTCAAAAATATTTCTTAACTACTAATGTTTAAGCATGTTGGTTTTTCTCTCTTAGGTTGTGTTTGGTACCATTGCCACTTGCAACCTTTTAAGTAGGTCAATACAAATTTTTATGAGTATATGTTATTTTTCAATCACAAATGCTTTAAGTTATCAATACAGCATTTGGTACCATTGTTGTTTATTCAGAATCAAATTTGATGTTTCTACTATAAATGCCAATACCCAATCCGATGCCTATATAATTTTAGTGGAAGTGATTATCTGATATATATATATATATATATGTGTGTGTGTGTGTGTGTGTGTGTGTGTGACACAAAACAATTTCTCAAAAATTTATATTGACCAACCTGAAATGTTGCAAATAGAAGTGGCAATGGTACCAAACACAACCTTAATCATTTATGAGGTTGAATAAAGTAAGACCGGGCACTAATACGAAACTGAACAAGGGGAATATAAACAATGCATATATACTATCTAAACAACTAGTGAGTGTTCATAAGCAAATAAAATAGACAATGCATAGAACACAATAGAATAATCTATGATTTACCTATATTATGAGCATGGTATTGAAGGTTGTTTCATAGAAATGAACTCTGAAAGTGTGAACTTGTTTTACATTATATTGCCAGTCCCAAACTTGGATAAAGGAGGGTTGCATGAGGTTGGCAGCCAGAACTAAAAATTTTGACAAACTCTTATGATTATGGATCAATTTATCTTTCTGTGCTTAAGTTAGGGTGTACGTAATACATCCAGAAATGACTCATTCTACCTTGACTGTAGTATTAAGTGGGCAAGGGTTTGCTAGAATGAACCCCCTAAGTCATTCACCATATCAACAGCCAAACATGGTGTTAAATAGGCAAAGGTTCCTACATTATTTTCCCGTTACTGATTTTATTTGTTGAATTATTTTCTATGTCTAGCTCTTTCTTTGTTTACTGTAGTGGACTTGTATGAAGAAAAATATTATGATGCAAACATGACTATTATCATATTCGGCCAAGCTGTTGCAATTATTGAGATGTCAGACCCAGCTAAATATGAAGCAGAATTTATGTGACAATTATCCTAAAAACCTTTTAAAAGCATCATAAGATAAATTTCATGTTTTTATTTATGGAAATCAGTTACACAAAAAAACATTTTCCTTTCTCTATTCCACCACGTAGCCCATGAAAATTATCTGAGAATGCTCTTGGTGGGGGTGGGGGGACCTCTCTCTCCTCCTCCTTTTCCTCTCAATTATAATTAATCTCCGAAGTTAAAGAGGTGAAATGGGAAACCTTTTTAGTTCTAAAAAGCCTCTATACCCATGTTCTTCCAACAGTTTCCTCCATCAAATTCCTCTCCCATGGAGGACCAACATGACCATGTTTCGACTCCACTTAGTGAAGATTGGTTTGACATGATCATCCCATTTATATCAGAACTTGAACTTCCGAATGTCTCAATGAACCCATCACCTTGGCTTAACGATGATGCCTCATTTATCCCAAAACTTGATACTGTTCTGAGTCCAGTTCATGCATCTGCATATGTTATGCAAGGATCATTTGGTGTGGATCCCCAAATTCACACTTCATCTACCTCTGCAAATGATTCTTCTACTTCCAATGACCCTCCCATGACTAACCAGGAAACCCTTGTTCCTGGCTCTACTGAGACACCTTCATTTGTCTCCGATGACAGCACATCTTGGCTTGGCTCAAATGGTCCATTTCCCTTGAGAAGTCATATGGAAGATCCTGCATGTACTAACACTTCTTGTTTCAATTCAGCTAGCACTCTTCCAGCAAGAGAACAACAGGTTGGTGTTCTTAACCCTACCAATAAGTCATCTTTCTTGTGCTCAAACAATTCCACCCTTCAGAGAAACCAACAAAACCATGCTTTTACCTTTTCTGCTTTACCTTCCTCTGGCTCAAATTACCCTTCCAATGCACCTAGATATGACTTCAACAACCCCTTGAACAACCAACAATCTAATGTTAATCCAATCTTGCCTCGTACATCTTTGTCTGGCTCAGACGGCTCCTTTTCCATGAGAAACCAACAAAATCATGTTCTTGAGCCATCCAATTTCTTTGGGTCTGATGATTCTCTCCCTATGAGACACCAATTAACTCATATTACCAGCTCTGAAAATGCATATTGGTATGACTCAAGTGGATCCCACTCCATACAAGGCAATTTATTAAGTCATGTTCCTTGTTCCACCTTTACAACTTCTCTTGACTCAAACAGCTCCATCCCACTATGCAAACACCACGGGCTTGCTCCAACCCTAAACGATTCATCTCATCTAAGTCACGGTGGTTCACTATTGATGAGCTATTCATCTCAGTCATCAAGTTCCATAGAAAACCAACATCCACCAAGCCAAATCCCAGCCACTGAATCTTGGCCGGATTACAGTAGAATCCATGTATGTCCTATATGTGACAAAATATTCCCTAGTAGCAATGCTTTAGGGGGGCATATGAGTGCCCACGCCAGAGCAAGGAAAAGGGAAGCAATGTTGGCTGGTTGGCCGTACAAGTCCAGCAATAAGATCACCTTTGTACATTCTTCTATTGGATCCATGGTTACATCTGGGTCTGCACATGGTTTAGATTATTCCCCCATGAATCTGTCCACTACAACAAATTACTTCTTGCAGCTTCCACAGGAGAATCTCAAAGTACCTCTTATAGAGACAAGAAATAGTTCGTACAAGGCTCCTCCATCTGAGATTGGCAAGGAAGAATCTTCCTCATCATATAAGGTGGCTAAGACAATGAAAGGATTCTCACTACATGGTGAAATCAATGAGAATGAATTCACCCAGGTGAAAAATGTTTCTCAGAAAGAAGGATCTCTGGATATCACCGCTCAGCTAGAATACCAACCATAAAGACATAAATGATATTGAGAAAGACTACTGTCGGGTTGAAGCTAACATAAGGTGAAGATGCCATTTAAAAAGATTGTCTACTCTTGATGAAGCTAAATGCAGAGTTGGAAGAAAGGGAGTAGAAAATCAGTGGAACAGCTAGTAATGAATGGAATAATAAAGGAATGAGAAACCTTGCTAAAAATGCCCGGTTAGTAACGTAAAGATCTGTTTTCTTTCCTTATATTGTCAGTTTTTTTTTCTTTCTTTCTTTCTTGAAGAACTCTAGCATAGACAGTATATATGATGCGCAATATAATGCCCAAAATCCAATAAAAAAGAAAATTAATGTTGTTAATTGTATCAACTTATTTGGCAAGTTCATATATATTGGGTGCTTGTGATTGGGGAAAATATATAAACACACGTCTTTCTTTAGAAAGAAAGAAAGAGAAAAAAAAAAAAGGATCACAAGCGTCTAGTATGGAAGAAAATATAAAATGATAAGTCAAATTCCAACCAATATTTTTAAGGGCAAATTTCTTAAAGCACCCTATGGTATAGGAAATTGACTAACTCTATCCTTGCTGTTTACATATTACCATAATTTTTCTGACAATTGTCTAAAACCTCCCCGCTGTCACACTCCATTCACATGTGACATCACGTGACTGATATATTTTTAAAAATTCCTAAAATACCATTTTATGATTATGTTGTCAAATTGTTCCTCTTGATTTTTGAATGTCAATCTGAAGTTCAAATGATAATACAATAGAATTCAAATGATTTCTCTGCTGGAATGGGCCTACAGTCCAAGGGCTTCATGCCCTAGAAGAGCTGTCCCCGACAAACCCTTTCTACCTTTGGTTGTCATAGCCCAAAAATGAGGTTCTCTGTGCCATGCAGATCCACTGTTCCATTTTTCCTCAAAACTTTTATCGACTCAAATTTCCAGCGATGAAACGACGAAAACAGTAAGGCTCATTGATCACTAAATCATTTCCTCCATCAAAACTGCCCAAATCCAAGACCAACGGAGGTGGAAATTAACTATAAAGCTGATACTATATGTCGTGATTTAAAAATAGAACCGTACATATTCAAACTCAACCATAATACTAGTCCTATTATACCCAAAGAATCTGAATCTTTTCTTATGCTGACTGCTTTACTGCTCTAAGAGCCCATTTGGCTTTTAGCCATAAGGCCATAATCTACACCATTTAATTGATCATTTGATCCCAAAAAAGATAACTCAAAAAGAAACTACACTACAAGAAAAATGGTCTAAAGCGGTGGTTTGAAAACTGCCGGCCCAGGCCCTAAGGCCGCTGGCTTAGGTGTGAAAGACCGCCGCTTTTGCTGATCGATGAGGGGTGGTTAATAATTCACAAAAGCAGCGGTACCTTTTCTCTTTAAGAAAAAATATATATGCCTACTTAATACCTGAATTTCAACATTTTTGGTACCTGAATTTTTTCTATTTATTCAACATTTTAGTACCTACTTAATACAAATCCTAGGGCAATTGATATATGAAAACCTCCATAAATAAAATAAATGTAATTGAAAAATCTATTAATTTGAAGATTAATAATTAAAATATCCAAAACAAATGGTTCAAATACAATTTTCAATTAACATATTAACAATACGTGAACTTTAAAAACTTTCAAATTCTCCATTAATATAGCACAATACAAGGACTTTTAAAGCCATTGGTTTGGTACTTCTCTTCCTTTTGGGTATTTACCTTTGAGTATCTTGAATTTCCTCATGACTCCCTCGAGTCAAGCATTAGAATGTTAGCAACAATTTCCGTTCAGTAGATGTGCTAAAATCATAATTTCTTTCATTACAGATCAAACAAATCAGATTAGTCTTGTTACAGAAAAAATATTAATGCAAATCTCATGTTACAATCCTATACCATCTTCTATCTAGGATATTAAACTTCAAACACTACAGATTGTGTGTGCATATATATATATATATTAGATGTGCCTAGTCAAGGCCAAAACACAACACATCCGTACAAAGGGTAAAGAAACCCCATAACGGGTAAGAAACCCTAGGAATAGGGGTGTTCATAAAAAACCGAAAAATCAAATCTAACCAAGAAAAACCAAATCACAAAATGCGGTTAATCGGACCGATTGGTTTGGTTTCAGTTTGGGATTTTTGAAAAACCGAAGGACCGGTTCGGTTTTTGGTTAACCTACAAAAAAATTGACGGTTAACCGAACTGACCGGTATATATATTTTTAATATATGTCATATTTTCTATGTATTATATATAAATATATATTCATTATATATAAATATATACTTATATTATATTTATAATGATCTATTTATAAATATATTATATATTATATATTTTTCAAATATTTATATTATATTATATATGATTTATTATTTATTATATAATAGTATACATATATTTGTATAATATATATTATAAATATAAAAAAACTGAAAAATCGAAGAACCAAACCAGCCAAAAACCAAAACCCGCGGACCGGTTAACCGATGGTACTTGTTCAATTTCGGTTTGGAGAATTGGAAAAACAGGTACCACTGGTTCGGTTTACAAAAAAGTTCCATAGTTCGGTTAACTGAACTGTTGACACCCCTACCTAGGAACAAGTAGCATCAAGGAAACAAAACCCTAACCTAAAGAAACTAACAATAGGACCAATACGCAGAGTGAATCTATCACATATTTTTGGGTTTTTTTTTTTTGAAAATCTAATCAGAATAATAACAATAAAGCAAAAGAAGTGTTCATACTTCAAATTATGGTTGAAATCATAAGTTCATAACTGAAAGTTTGAAACCGCATACCCATCGATCGGAATTCCTTCTTGAAATCGCATATCCAACACTTGTATCTTGCTTTTCCTTGTCAATCAATCGCATATCCAACCAATAAGCAAAGTAAATGATTCCCAGATAGAGGAATCTTTTATCTTGTCGAACGTAGGGAGTAGTAGAACACAAGAAGGGTTTGGAGAATTTTTGCAACTTTTTGCTACCCTCGGCTGATTAATTGATGTTAAACTGGCTCAAATCTGGTTTAATATGAAAAAACATCATGCCAATTCCTAAAGACCACAGCCCAATTTTAATTTTTGTTTCTAGGCGGCGGTCTCTTTAAGAACGCTACCTTAGTTCTCACTATAGCGGCATTCTTAAGGACCGTCGGCTTAGGCACTTTTTCCTGTAGTGTACATTCATATTCATTAATTGATTTCTACAAAGATTGAAACGGAAATTGAATGCTTGAACCCTGTAATATTCAAGCTGAAACCATGACTAATGGAGAGTTCTTCCAAGGTGCAATGGTGATCTCATCCTTGAAATCACCAAATAAAATCATAACATTTATCTAAAAAGTATACAATGATAGAGAGATCGGAAGTCAAAACCCTAGTTTTTCTACATTAATTAACTTTTACGATTCGTTTCATCTTCCTGAAAATTTTCATTAGTTTGGGTTTTATTTTAAAAATTTGAAGAAAAGTGAAACGAAAATTTGACATTTTGTTTTTCCCGTTAGTGCTTAACGATGATGTCAATTGTTAGAAAACTTAAGAATACTTTAAGACAATATGTAAACAGTAAGGATAAATTTAGTCAATTTCCTAAACTATAAGGGTACTTCAAGAAATTTGCCCTATTTTTAATTTTAGCAAACTTTTGTCAAATTTCATAAAGTTTTGGCTAACTTAGTCATAATCTGTTTTTGATTACCATGTAAACCCTACATATGGATTTTTCCATTGTGATCAGGGTTGACCAAGGTTTAAATATTGAAAACAAACTTTATATATAGGGGTAAGGCAGCATACATCTATCCCTCCCCAAACTCCACATTGGTGGAAGCCTCGTGCACTGGGCTGCCCTTTTATGTAAACCCTACATTTGGCTAGAAACTTTTAGCAACTCATCAAAATGTAGTTTTCTTGCTACTTGTGGACATTGTACTATACCCGACTCACTAATTAAGGATTTTGAAACTCTATTCATTGCCTACAAAATGAAAGTTTTGACATTTTAATTTTTGAGCAAAAGCTAAAGGTGCAAGATGTATTTTTCATAATTCAGACTTTGGCTTGTAACCGTTCATAACATATCAAGAAAAGGTTGAGTTGATGCCTTCATTTCAACCTCTACTAATTGCACAAAAGTTTAGTTGGTCTATGGTGGTTGGCCCTGGTGGGTGCAAATATATAGAAGGCTGGTATTAAATATTATTGGATGTTGACAATTACAAGGAAGAAATCTGTTAGCTACAAGAAAGGCAAGCATTTACATTATTATAAGCCATGGTTTAAAGTATTGATATTCTTGATACATGACTAATTGTGTGTCATAGATTTTTAGAACAATCAAACTCTAACTGAATTTTACTTTTTTTTGTTTTGACCGTTTGAAATTGAATTAGGTACGGAATGAAATAATGACTTAACATTTAAAAAGCCTCAACTCATAACAATTCATGTATCAGTAATGACCTGAAATTTAATATCTACCAACATGTTGCAATATTTTGAACCTTGTTATAAATCAAAAATTGTTTCTATCAATCATAGAAATAAGGGAGAATGACCAATCAGCCCAGATCAAAATTTTATAGCCCCAAAGTACAGGGGGAATGCATCCTGATCATAAATTGATGTCAAAAATTCATGGGCAGGATATGGTTTATAGGGGGAGAGGGCTAGTAGTAGGGGGGCTGGATTCAGAATTCTGCATCATGTGTATCCGTACTTTTCCGTAGAAACAACCCTAAAGAGCTAGAGAGAGATAGAAGAGGGTGAGAGGCTAAAGAGGAAGAGGTGGAGCCAAACTTGGCTCTAGATCTTAGTTTTTTTTCCTGGGAGAGTTTAGGGTGAGGCTTGTTTTTGGTTTGCGGGAGGTTTGACTTCTTTTGGAGCCATGATAGAGGTTTAGATTAGTTCTGGAGTTTTGTTGTATAGGCTTCTATAGGCTTGTTTTTGGTTTTTTCCTCTTCTTTTTCTTTATTTTTAATTTTATTTATCAAAAAAATGTTCTAAGAACTCATGTAACAAAAACAAGTGATTGAAGCATGGTGCATTAGTGAAATGAAGGCATCTATTGAGTAAACAAAAAATATTGACTTTATCATTTTCTCCTATTGTTCTTGACTTTGATCATTTACTTCACATGAAACATCAGATGTAGTGTCATGCTCTTCTTTGTCTTGTAATCTATCTTCAAAATCTAGCCAATCTTTAAAGTAGATGCACATCTCCAGACTTTCATCATTCATACAGTTTTTTTTTCTTTTTTGTCGTCCAGCACCCTAGTACTTGCATTAAAACAAGACTCCAATGAAATTGTAGACATCGGAGGGGTTAGTAGATCATGTGCCATGGCGGTGAGAACTAGATAAGTTTTTGCATGTCCACTCCACCAAGCTAAAATATCAAAATTATTTGTTCCCTCCGAGGTGAAGGAAGAATCACCTAAAGTAGCAAAAATACTTGTAAATAAAAATTAAGTTCAGTAAATGAACGTGATGTCGAGGCAGTAGACTTTTGCCTCTTACTTATTAAATAAAAAAGTTTTTCTTTTCCACTACTAGACTCAAGTTAAGAAGTGAAAGATGTAATTGCACACGTTATAGAATTTTTATTATTCTTTGTTACTTCAAATTCATATAAACTATACATTTCAAATAATAAACTATTAACTTCTTTTTTTTATTTCCAATTTCAATATTCATATTTTCACAATATGTTTCAAGTAAAATATCTAAACCATCTTTCCTAATCCTAGGATCTAATATTGTAGCTAAGCAATAAAGAGGAGAAATGTTCTCACAATATTTTTTAAATTTATTTTCCATTATTTCAACAATACTTTTAAATTGTGGATTCTCTTTATATTTTGTAAAACAATCACTCATAATCATTAATTGATAAGCTAAATTACAACTAGTTGGATAATAAATACTCGATAATTCATTAGTTGCATCATAAAAATGTTTTAAAAAATATCTTATACAAATTGCCATTTCCTAGTCTTCCTCAAATATAATATCAATAGGCATTTTTGAATTATAAAATTCACTAAGAATTTGTTTGTGAGAAATACAACTTTCTAACATAACATAGCTAGAATTCCATTTATGTTTAACATCTAATATAAAATGTTTATATTTTAAACCATAATTTTGACATAAATATTTAAATTCTTGTTTACTTGCTCCAAAACTTTTAATATATATAATACAATTTATAATTTTAGAAATATGAGTAGAAATGATATTTAAAGCATCTAAAATACATAAATTTAAGATGTGACATGCACATCTGATATGAAATAATTTACCATTTAAACTTGGTTTAAATTGAAATTTTAAAATATTTATTGTTGAATTATTATTACTAGCATTATCAAAACTAATAAAAATAATTTATTATCAATTTCATAAGCATGCGAAGTATTTAAAATACTTGTAGCAATAGCTAGGCCAGTATGTTGCCATTCAAGCCTAGTAAAACTTAAAATTCTTTTATTTAAAAGCCAATTTTTATCAATAAAATCATCGATAACACAAATTTGACTTATGTTAAATTTAGAAATCCAAATATCATAAGTAATTGCAACTTTAGAATTAAGATTTGATAACATATAAATTAAAATTTGTTTATATGAATAAAAAATGTTTAAAGCATCTGATCTAATAGTATTCCTACAAACCTTTTTAAATTGTGGATTTACAAAATTACGTAACCATTTTTCAAGTTTAGTATTTTCAACTAACAAAAATGGTTGTTTAGCATGTGCAATGTAATTTGCTAATTCTTGTCGCATTTTTTCTTGAGAATATTTAAAAGAACCAAACTCCCCGACCAATTTGTGTTTGTGTTGTTTCTCTCCCTTCTTCTTCTTCTTCTTTCTCATGGGTGAGCAAATGTCTACCCAAATGGCCAATATCACCATTGCTACAATAGCTAAAGTATTTCCTACATTTTTTATAAAGAGCTCTTTTTCCCTTCTCCTTAACCTCCTCTACTTTAAATATTTTCCAAACCAGGCTAATCAACTTAATGGCCTTCTTTTTCTTTTCCTTAGTATCAGTATTAGGAGTGGAAGTTCCGTCAATATCAATAGCATCCATATCAGTGATAACACTACCATGCTACGACTAAATATCGTCGACATTGAACATGTTGGGGAATTGATTTTGGGAGGAGCCAATCATTTTTTAAATTCTAAAAAATTAAAAATTAATTTAATTGCACTTACTCGGATTGCCGGTTTGGAATCCCAACTTGATTTCAATGGTTGAAGCCTTTCAACTCCCAGAGAATGTATGAGAGGTTGAGAAATTGAGACTTGAGAGAGTATGAGAACTAAAGAAGAGATTAAGAAATTGTTGAATTGGTGTGATGAGAATAGTGAAGGATACTTCTATTTATAGGAATTGAAAATAATTCAATTATCCAAAATACCCTAAAAACTAGTCATTTTTTAGTTATTGGGAGGGGTATTTTAGTCATTATAAAGTTATTTATCACTTTACCCAAAATTCCCCCCAAACTATATGTTATATAATTGTTGAGGGGGCACTTATGTCATTCTTTCTCCCCCCAAAACCAAAATACATAAATACCCCCTATATAGCTAGGGGGGGCTATTTCTATAAAAAAAAATCCCAAAAAGATGAAACTAGCCATGTCGTGCCACGGGCTGTGCCATGTCAGCCCATGGACTTGGAGTGGACCCAATACGGCCCTGGCAATCATGTCGGGCCTAGCACGGCCCACGTTCCATCATGTCATACCATGCTAGACCAGTCCAAATTTGGGTCGAGCCGTGCTAGGCTAGGCCACGAGTGGCACAACCCGATTTACACCTCTAAGCTCTGGTAAACATATAGGAAGAAAGAATCCAAAATTAAAAAAAAAAAAAAAAAAAAAAAAGAGTAAATTATAGATTACTACCCTATACTTTTGGGATAGTGACACTTAGCATACCAAACTCCCAAACTTTCCTTTGAGAGAAAGATGGAAAGACCCTCTGGATTTTCAACTTCCAACACTCTGCCTCCTTCATTATCTTTTTGTCATTTACCTTTGAAAAAGATTCTAATTTAACTGTCATGTGGTTGTTAAATATTTTCAAATTCCCAAACTATCCTTTTCCTAATTTGTGGGACCATTTTTCCCTTTCTCGTACCTAAATCCTATACTTATGTTTCCTTCTTCTTTCTTCCCGTGAGTGTTTCATTCAATTACGCTCCATTTGGTTTGTGGGATGGGGATGAGAAAAAGGGAATATTTTAAAAATATTCCCTTTTCTCTTATTTGGTTTGAGGGAAAAGGAATGGATGAGAAAAATGTGGAATATTTAAGAAAGCACTATTACCGTCGAACTAAAGAGAGAGAGAACTGAGAAAGAGAGGAGAAAATCTGAGAGAGAGATTGAGACAGAAAGGGAGAAAGTCCAAAGAGAGAGCATAAGAGGGGGAGTGTTTCGGTGGTTTCCCTTTGAAAGGTTGTGCTGGGAGCAGAGAGAGACTCTCAGGTAGGGGCTAGGGTCTCTCAGTTCAAACCAGAGAAGAGACGATTAGAGAGAGAAAGAGGGATTGTGCTAAAGGGAGGTTTTCATTGTCTTCAACCTGGCAGCAACCACGGAATCCGGCGGAGGGTGGTGAGATCGGATTTCCTAGACCGCACTTCAAGCCTCTCTCTCGCTGCTGCAGCTAGTTGTAGTGGCAAAGACATTCAACAGAGGACTAACGAACTACTGCAGCTAGTTCAAGCCTCTCTCTCATTGTTTCACCAAAGGCTCTGGTACTCTGGTGTATTTCTTCCCCCATTGCCGACAGAGACGTTTGACAAAGGACTAACGAATGGAGAAGAAGATGGAGGGAGATGATGAACAGTGCTACCTGTTAGTCCAAACTACTGTCTCCAGCGGCACTGTCTGAAGGTAGAAACGATGAATAGATTTTTTCCCAAAGTGTAAATTTTTACACTTTCCCATCCCATCCCACCCAAATTTTCCTACAAACTAAGCGGAGCCTTAGAATTTAAAAGCAAAGTGGATGCCACCCCAAAGTAAATGGTGGTTATTTACAATTTACGCAAAAAATCCAAAATTTATTATATTCTAGTACTAAAATATAATAGGTCAAATATCAGATCAAATTTATTGAGGATGCCAAGGTAGTAATAAATGTAAGTATCTTGCAATACATGAAAACCTTCAAAAAGGTAAACCCAACTATCTAGTGAATCATTAATGAGGAAGCTTTTGGTGAAAGCTTAGCATAGAAATCTCCATCTTCACATGGCACACGTGAAGGGAGCGAACGCCATAGAGCTGTTGCATTAAGTTAGACTACAGCGACTGTGCTGCTGTATTATGCTCTATACTGTTCCTAGCAAATGTGAGAGCTCATGCATACTAGCCTGTCAGGTTATTAGGTGTGAGCTGATGAATCTTTTTTTTTCCCTTTATTTTATTGTTTATTTGAACTCCTTTAATTAATCTTGCACCAAGTGGAGAGGATCCACCTTAAGGGCCTGTTTGAGGAGTGGAAGATTCTGCTAAACTGGTTCAACTACTTTGAAGTGCTTCAAAAAAAAGACTGAAAAGGGCATTCCTTCAAATTGACTCACTGACATCCAAAGTGTAAGGCCCACCTTGGCAAGATAGAAGTCACTGAGTTTCAGCCCTCCAGGGCACTAAGGGTCTGTTTGGTTCATGGGACTAGAGGTTTGGAATAGAATTCCAATGTTTGGTTGAGTGGAATCAGAATCCCATTCCATTCTTAATGAAATGGCATTCCCCCCATTTGACCATTCCCTCTCCATCCCTTCAGAATAAAAACTCATTTCAGTTGATTTCAATTTTGATTCTGATTTCCGTTTGAACCAAACAGACTATTAAAATAAACCATTCGGAATTTGACTCCGATTCCAATTCCCACTATAAACCGAACAGACACTGAAATTTTATCGAAATAATCTCAAAAACTTATTACTTCTAAGTGGGGATGGATGCATGGAGAGAGAATAGCCAAAGCCCCACTAACCCAAATGATAAGAAGACTTCTATACAAAACCTCTCTCTAGGGTTAGAGATGTCCTATCATCGTCATGTTGCCTCTGGCTGCCCTTGCTAGATCCATTTCGGGGAAATATATTTTTTCTGATGCTGCATATCCGGACAAGGTTGCTAGAGCCTGTGATCTTGTTTCTTTCTCCACCTCATGCATAATTCAGATGCTTATTGGGGGGCCTCACCTACTTCAAGATGTTTGCTGAGTTGCATAAAAACAAGGTTTTAAATATCGATAGTCCGGTACACTGGTTGGGGCATATCGGACTGTGGGTCACTGTGCATTGGTGACCCACCGATACGATACATATGGACCTGTCTAATTCCCAAAAGAGGTCAAAATCTGATCATTTCGTGTAATGGTGACCCACCGACACGATACATATGGACCAGTGGTTCTTCCCACGCGTGTTATCATGATTTGCTTTCACACCTCCCATGTTTCAAAACCTTACTCCATGATAACACCGGGGATGTTGTTCTGACATCCAATGGGTAAAGAAACATCCAACTCTATAGACTTTCATGATAACTGATAGCACTTCCCATGTTTCAAAACCTTAATCACTTGTTGGAGGATAACTTTACCCCTCCATGGGGTGTTTATACTCTTCTTATGTACTGCAAGGGAATCCTTACCCACCTTCCTGACTAGTCAGTGAGTTGAGATCTTCTATCAATAAAACACCTTCTAACCCCCTACCAATTTGATTTAACACCGCACATTTCACTATAAGATTGGGACCCACCATAAAAGTGCGACCCACCATGTATGAGATGTACGGTGTGAGATCATGTTGGTAGAGGGTTGGAACGTATTTTGTTGGCAGGTGATCCGGATTCCCTCAATGTTTCTGTCAATAAAGTAAAATAAAATAAAAAGTAGCACAATAGGTGTCATATTAAAATATACCTGGTCAATGGAAGTTGTTCCCCTTGAGGAACGATAGGGTCAACCTCAACCTGGCCGGCCCAGACCCAACCCAATGTTGAAATGCTTATCTCTAGATAATCCAGGCTTTTTCACTGTGCTTATTCAGGAGTAAGGACAGGAACCATGAGAAATACTAGGTATAAATGTATAATCTAAAGTCTTAACCAGCAAGGACAGGAACCATGAGGAGAAATACTACAGGTATAATCTAAAATCTAAACCAGTTGGATGGAGGGATTCTCAGACAGTGACCAACTGCTTGAGAGAGTGGGAGTTACCCTTAGAGGAAAAAATCGTACTCCGCTGAATCAAAATTCAAGAATTTACAAGTGAATTAGTGATCCCTGAAGCTTACAGAAGTGGGTCTGTGGACTGCTTTATCTTGCGGCTTTGCTCTGCCAACAGCCAAGCCATAATTATTTTCTGTAAAGTCGGAATTACAAGGAAGTGGTGTTATCAACCCTATTTATCTAGGGATGTTTGGAAGTGACTGTTTTTTCTGAAAAATGGTACCACGTTGGATCCACGTAGGCAATTCAACAAACACCCACATGTATGATTGTTTAGTTCAAGCGTTTTTTGAAAAAATGCTGAAAAACAGGTATGCCTCATAAATCAGGACGCAACCGTTGCCCCCAACGGTTGACGGATATGGCAAATACGTGGCAGAAAAACGGTGATAAAAATCAGCTTACCAAACAGAATAATATTACTCACTGCCTACGTGGCAGAAACACTCCCAAACATATTAAGGCATTTTTTGTGAAAAACGGGTCTAACAAGCATTGACCTTTTTATGTTTTTTTTGTTTTTTTTTTTTTTTTTTGAAAATCAATCCTAAAAAGTGGCCACGCTTCCAAACACCATACTAATTAATAAAACTCCTTGATTGTTGGTGATACAAGGGCTACAGGGCCACAGCACATGGTTCTCATACCAGATCAAACCAAAAAGTCGGTTTCTCTGTTTGATAGTGCTTCTGTTTCCTGGGTTTTGTTCAATGTTGCTACTGCTTTCTGAGTCTGTCATTTCATTTTGTAATTTCACTCCAAGCCCCAAGGCTACAAACCTTAGGCTATGTTTGTTTGCAATGCAAATTTGAATCAAATACAAATTTTGCACTAGGTTCAGTTTTGCATTCATTTATTTGTGAGTTGTAGACTTGTGGCTATGATTTGTACTCTTACTTGATGCGAATGTTTGCAATGCAACATTTACACTTCATCCTACCTTAATTATCCCTTCTCATGTTGAGTGAGGACTACATCAATTTGCCTCCTACCTTACTACCCCCATACTAATAACCTCTCGCCTCATTCCTCTTTCATATAAATTGGGGACCACATCATTTTACTTGACAAACTGAACAAGGCCTGAACTCTGAAGCAAAAGTTAACCAGGATTTACACTCGGTCCATTTGCACTCCTATGCATTTACACCAGTGCAAATGAAATTTGCAGTGCAACCAAATGAAGCCTTATGCACGAGTAAAGGAAAATGACCACCCTGATCTGATAAAGTGTGCAAATTAGAGAAATCAATCAAGGAAGCAAAGACGGTATAGTGATTCCTATTATATCAAACCACAATTACGCACAACAAAAGCATATGAGACCTCAAAAGCCAATTTCTACTCATTCAGTTTTGATTTAACAATATGAGAGCAGATGAGTATATTGCCTTTAAAATTTGGAGAAGGCAACTCCAAAAGCTCGAAGTTTGGAGTAACCACAAGATAAAGCTCAAATTCCTGAATTACACTCCCAGCCCTACCCCAAAAACCATACGGAAAAAAGATGAAAAGATGTAAAGGAAAGAAAGAGAATGAAAAGATGGCCATTCCCTTTCATCAATTATTACTGAGAAAAAAAAAATCAAATACCGCTACACAACATGTAGGAGTTATGCTGCCTTCTTGCAGTGCTTCTCAAGCCATTCCATCGTAACGCTTTTTGGCCTTTCAAGCGGCAAGCCAAGGGCCCGATCCCATATAATCTGAAGCAGAAAACAACAACTCAGACAAACTCGACTAAGGAATAATAGACAATCAGGAGCGAAAGGGGAGCAGAACAACCTGAGAGCAGATTCCAATGCTTCTTGAGACACCGAAAAGAACGGTATAATACCTGCGCAAAATGTGCAAGATATCATAAACATTGATATTAAGATAGTACTCAAATAGCTTTGGGATCAGCTAGTGGTGAAAAATTAGAATTGATGCCCTCTATATATAAATAAGACACAATATACTATAAACATAACATGGGAGTAGCTTTACTAGTCAGATCATTTTTACAGCGTATGATCATGTTTCAAATAAACGCTGCTTCTTTTTCTGTTTTAGGAAGAAACAATATGATAACATGGGAGTTGCTCCATTGCAACCCGGGTGACCAGGGTTCAAATCTTGGAAACAACCTCTCTATATGTGCAGGGTAATGCTGTGTACATCTGTCCCTCCCCAGACCTTGCATTGGAGGGAGCCTATGCAGTATGCACTGGGATGCCCCTTTAGTAGGAAACAATAGTTCAACTTCCCTAACAACATAAGAATCTTCCATGCAGCAATTTCCTTTAGGCTGCATTTGGAAACAATGCAAATGGAGTGTAAATCCCAGTTCGGGGTAAATTTGCACTCTGGTTCACTTTTGCCTGTGTTTGGCAACATTACATTTATACATTGACAAATGACAGACCAATGCATATTTACCTTGATAATAAGATGTAAAAGTACATTAATAAAAAAGAAGTAAATTTGCATTCAAGTGGGCTTTTGATAAAAAAAAAAGCATATGCTTTATTGGAATTCATGTTTGCATCCATTACAGCTAAAAGCCTGTTCGGTAAGAAGGTAAATTTGTCAGTGCAAAACTAACCCAACTTTGCAATTTATATGAACCGTTTTACACTCTACATATTTGCATTCACACTTATTTGCATCATTTCCAAGCGCAGCCTTGAGGGCCACAACGAGTCAACTTATTAGTTTCATCATCCTTTATTCCTAGGATAAGTTTCAGATGAAAAACCTTGCCAAGTATTCAAAAGCATATGCATCTTTTAAATTTAAAACAAAATTGAACTTCAAATGGCTAGTTTAGTCCCAAAAAAATAACAAAACAAAACTTCAATTTAAGGTAAAGGGCTCATGCAGACCACAGGATTGAATACATGGACAATCTGAAGGAGTCCTCCCTCTGATGGTGATATGGATTGACCACAGGATTACTCCATGTGGGAAAAAGATTCCCTAATTGACCCAATTAGGGAATCCTTTCCATACAATAGTGGTAATATAGTAGTATAATACAAGGGAAAAATCTAAGGTCTAAGCAACCCAATAACCTTTCACATAGTAACTTGTCTTCTATAGTAGTATAGTACAATGCTTTAAAGAAGTCCCACAAAAACTTTTATTGGTGATATTCTTTTGCAATTGAGAAGGATGCTGAGAGAAAAATACCGATGGGTCAAGGTCTGACACTGAAGAGGTTGTGTGGCAATGCAAGAAATGATGATGTTGTTGGGGAGGTGATGAGGATCATTTGCATGAGGTTCACCAGATTAAGAAGTCATAACTGGTAGGGTACGTAGTAGATAGGAGAGTGTGGGTGACCAAATCATTAGGTCTGTTCTTCCCAGTCAAGAATCATTTGCTAGAGAGGAATTTAGGAGGTTAGAAAAGGACGATGCAAGGTAATTGACATAGAGATCTCCTTGGAGCTCTGATTAGGAAGAACAGCATGATCTATAATGAGGTTGATAAACTCTTGGTTTGGGATGATGCAGAGCCAAGCACCAGGAGCAAAGGGTCCAAACTCCAAAGCAGGGGTAGTAAGAAACTTGAAGGGGTTATGGTGATAAGCATGAGAGGTAGAGGTATATATGGGGAAGCCAAGAAGTGCCAAGGAAGTTTGCTTAGAACTTTTTTGGTTGGCATATAGTGGTTACTTCAGTGTTGTGGTGTGTGAATTATTAGCGGTTTCTATAGCTGACACTTTTTTGTTGTTAGTTTGATATTGTCAGAGTGCTATTTCTCTCCAGAGTTTCCTGTCATTTTACAGTTGGTTTTTGTGTTGAGAGGACTTCTATTGTATAGTTGGGGCAGGGCTGGTCCATGTTGAGCTATAGCTTCTGCCTGCTGTCCTTTTTCCTTTGTTAGGGACTCTGGTGGCCTATGTATTTCTTGTACACACTTCCTTTGTTTAATGCATTTTAATTTATTATCTAAAAATTATGCGAAGATTAGGGTTTAATTTATTGAATAATGCAAATGTAAAATATAATGCTGAGGTTGAAGGAACGGTGTATGGTTAAGTTATTAAACAGAAAGAAATTTTCCTCCATAGATAACTATCTATATTGAACTCTTGTTTTTGCAGATACCTGTGTGCTTGTCCTTTCTTTATCAGTAACGATATCAGAATATTATATTTGTACAAAAACAATATCACAATATTATTTAGAAATTTTCCTCCATAGATAACTATCTATATTGAACTCTTGTTTTTGCAGATACCTGTGTGCTTGTCCTTTCTTTATCAGTAACGATATCAGAATATTATATTTGTACAAAAACAATATCACAATATTTTTTTTTTTGATAATTAACAATATCAGAATATTATTGTTATTAGAAACAATAACAGTGTACATGGCAGAGGTGCTCTGCAACAAGAACAAATGAAGAGTAGCACCTTAGTCAACAGATAAGCCCTCTATCACTCCATATCCCCATTACAGCCCCATTGCAACAGATATATTGAATCCTTATAGACTTTGAACTGCATTAGCAGAATTAAGAACACATAGAAATGCGCAATTGAATCTCAAAACAAAGTGTCTAGCCTCTCAAGTAGGATGTATCAGGACCCAAGGTCCATTTCCTCTACTCACGATCACCTTACATTTACAATAACCTGCATTCCAACAGCATGGACAATCTCAGTCCTGCGTGCAAGGGTTGGAGCTTAGCTCCCACTAAATTTCCCAATCCTATGTCCCCAAATATGTCAGAACAATATTTCTCTAATGGTTTTTTAATGAACCACCTCTTCCATGTTTGGTCATCTTTTCTTAGCTTCCTACTTGTATTTGTTTCTTATTGCATCAAATGTCCCAATAAAGAGATGCCAATCCTAGATCTGGTTGATATTATTTTATGATGAATACTTCAGATTGCAACACTATTGAAGATCCTAAATAGTCAATTCCCTCGCCTTGTTGTCTAAATAACACCTAGCAATTTACTTTGAACTTTTTTATTTCTTGATGCTGAACTCTAGATGGAAGTCTTATTTGATTACCATAAAAATCATTTCCACTGAATTCATGGTTTTAGAGATTGAAGTCTTCTCTAATAGTCTTAAATCCTTTTATTTCATTTTTCTTTATACATTTTTCCCTAAATATTCTTAGACCCGAATCTTTAGGGTAACAAAAATAGTTTGGTTTGTAGTGGATGTCTCTAGTTCCTCATTTCCAAATTGCTGGAGTTTCTTTTTGTTTTCTCTTTAGTACTTTTTCTGCATTTGTATTTATCTTTGCTTTGTTATTGCACATCCAAAATTCATATATAAATATAGAGGGGGATGGGGCAGGGGGGTGGGGAGGGGAGAGAGAGAGAGAGAGAGAGAGAGAGGGAGAGAGAGAGAGAGAGAGGAGAGACCTACATCTTAGTCTAAGGATCTCTAAATCTCAAAAAAAAAAAGTAAAAAAGTTGGGTTCTTCTATTATATGAAACTTTCATACACATGCTAGTTGAGTCATTCCCTTCAATTTTTGGTGTGAATTAAAGTGGGTGTCTTTTCCATAGGGATGGAAGTGGGGGTCAACAATCTGATGAAAAAAAAAAATTAAAGCTAAGTACCATTTTGCAACATGTAAAAGCTAAGAAAGGATACAACTCTATACCTTGCTTCAGTTAACCCAAAATGGTTCAACAGCACACCACTGTGAGCATCAACATTGGGCCAGGGATTCTTAACCTAAAACAATTTGCAATATTCAGGACAAAATTCATGTCAGATCTATATTTGGATAGCTCATGAAATAGAGTTACAATAGAAAAATAATCTAGATGAAAACAATTACACTAAAGCAGTAAAAAGAAAAAGCTCAATGTGATACCAGAAACCAAGATACAAAAGATTAGCCCAGAAAGCTCTGCTCTAACATATAAGCTATATCAGCATTCAGCACTATGTTTGTCCAACATGGGATAGTCATCCAACACTCACTATTGTCCTTTCTCACTTTTTCTATGTTTTAGTAACAAAACAGGGGATTTAAGCTTGTACCTTTTAATTTATGAACAAAATCATATAGACCTAAATACATTCCAAGTCCATGCTCTTGCCTCCTTGGTAGTAGGAATTGACAAGGCTTTAACATTCAGGAGAAAAATTTCCAAACATATGGAAAAGCACATGCTTCCCTTTGAACTGTTTTCAAAGTAAACAAATTACCTTGCCTAGCTGAGTGAGTATGGGAGGCACAACTTCATAAAGCTTGGAAACCTATAAAAATGAAAAACTCAACTTAGTTCACCAATAAATAAGATAAAACACATAGAATGGGTGCGCCTTAAAAGTTACACCCTTGTCTGGTAACGAGGAGCCAAGTAATAACCAGCTGGAACAGTGGATCATCAGGCAAGTGCTTCAATGCAAACTCCCTCTGGCATGTGTATCTTGGATCTGTTTTACGCAGAACTCCATGCCCATACCCAGGAACAACCTGCATATTAGATGCAAAGAATAAGAAAATAAAGATGAAAATGTAATAACAGGACTCAGAGAGGTCTCTCCAACTTATGTCATATGTCACATGTTTTTATTGAAAAGAATAGTTTAGCTTCTTTTTGGAAAATTGTTCAAAATTCAGAGTAGGAGATAGCTCTAGAATTCATTTTCAGGAACGTTGTAGTCAGTATTTTGAAAACCGGACTGGACCGGATGATTAGACCGGAAAACTGGGAAATGATCACCTGATCGGTTCCGTTTCACCCTAAAACCGCTTTTTTGGCCAAAAACCGTTGATTTGGTCAGCAAACCGCTGACCCAGGTGGTCAAACCGTCGAATCGGACAATGGTTTTTGCCCTTTTTTTATTTTTTTGTCAGAGCAGGCAGTTGGTTCAGTCCAAACAGTCAGACCGTTCAACCTGAGAACTGGACCCCCAGAATGGTTCCTTGTCCGGTCCGGTTTTAAAAACCTTGGTTGAAACTTGCAACATGTGCATGCTTTGTGACATATGGCCTAACCTATATCTCCAAAAGACAGTACTATGAATCAATATTACAAAATCAGGAATGAGCAGGTTGTATGGTGCCCTATTTTCAGAAGAACATTGCGACAGAGATCAAAAAATGTGCTTTGGTGTTCAATGAATCGAAATCACCAAACATATTGCCTTCATCTACAAACAAAGATGGTGGAACAGATATTCTAATGGATGTTTCTTGGTGAAGCCACTTTATGATGCAACTACCATAAATCAGGTGGAAACTTCTCAGAATCAAGGTGTTTGAGGTAATCCAGTTCCACTATGTGTTGAAGTTTTTGCATGGTTATGTCCTTGGGCAGCATTCTGACCGTTGATTTGTAAATAGATGACTCAGAATTACTAGCCGTGTTTTATGTGAAACAAACATGAAAGTGTTAGATAATTATTCAGCCACTGCAGGACTGCAGCTTTTTATTTGGGCTACCCCCCCCCCCAAAGCACTTCATAGTCCACTAGGACGGGAAGAGATCCTACCAACTTAGGATCTGGTGGTGGGTTTTGTGGAGGTAAATGAGGGCTCTGGGTGATTTGAGATGAAGGATATGAATGGAGAAACAATCCGAATGTTGTTACCAAAGAATGTCATCAAATCACTCTCTTTGAACTCCAATTACAATGACTCATTTATAAGACTCAACTTACTAACTCAGATGTCCCATTTCAAACTCCAGTTTGGACTAGGAAATTGACCCAAAAACAAATACTACTAATTGCTTTAGAACCAAGTGTAAGCCATTGCGACACGTAAATAAAGACTCCAACTCCTAAACAAATCTAATAACAATTTCCTAATCCAATTAAAACTACTTTAATTTAAAGACATCAGAAATTTCTAAAAATAGTAAACAGCGACTTCACTAAAAATAGTAATTACAAGTTTACAACAATTACTATAAATAGTAATTCCGAGAGTTACCAAAAATAGTAATTCCGAAATAGCAATAAAAATATAAAAAACAGAACCCTATTGTGTTCTTTTTTGTGTTCCTAGGTCATGCAACTTAGCAGATGGTTCAGCTAAGGCAGGACAGGAGTAATGCTAGATCTGTAACAATTACTATTATTGGCCCTTATAAACATAAAAATGTCTTGATTCTTGAAAAATATGTTATTTTATGAAATTTGTGCGAAGGATATACACAGTTAATACATTTCTATATATTAGTTTGTATTTGAAAAAATATTATTTTATGGATTGACCATATAGATGACAAAATTCAAAGACCACTCAGAGTCCTGGTTCATATATTCCACACAGGACCTATCTTGTATTTTTCCATCTAATAAGAAATATAAAGGAAGATAGTACATATAAAATTAATTTCTTCAAATAAAAACCCTACATGGGAAAATTATTATCAGCATCATTATCTTCCGTTGTCTATGGTAAACTAGGTTCACAGGGTCTTGGGCTGGTTGTCAGTTGCTGGGCTAGAGACACTTCAAGGTCTCCAAGCCAAGTGTGTCTCTGGATGTTAGATCCATACGCCAATAAGACACAATAACGAAACACATATTGCAATTTGAATTGAGCACAATTATGGCCCATCCAGAGCACAGTTCCAAGCACATATCGGGCTGGGCAATAGCAATATTATCACATTCACATCCCCCCAAGGGCTTGGCCAGTTAGAGCTGCCGACCAATGCTGTAGTCTGCTAACAAGATCCTTGAGAAAACCCAAATGGCTTATTTTATTACAAAACCAGCTTCTTTCTGGACTTGTCTTGAGATTAATAATTAAAGATGGAGGAACATGATTTATCATTAATGATGACAATCATGATAATCAGTGCTGTTAGTTAAATTAATTTAACATATCCACAGTCACATATTAAGTTGTACTTTAATTGAAGTTCATATACAACATAATTTCATCTAGAAAGAAAAAATGAATACTTGAGTGATGAATCTATTGGTGCATTATTGAGTACAAGTAACCCTCATTAGATCTGTGAGGGCTAAGTTTATAGGGTTAGTCTTTTATTTCTAATAATGAATAAATATGGATGAAAATATCTCATGATTTCAAAGATAAAAAACCATGGCCGGTTCAGTAATAGTACTCAGAAAAGGATACATTGCACATGTCCCCAGAAGAAAGAACATCAATTCATGTGTTGACTTTTTCAGAGGTGCACACTGAGGTTAGTAGCATTAACGTGCTTAGCTAAGTTTACCTTGGTAATGGATCAAATACATCTGTAGAACAGAAGTGTCATATTTCATACCTTGCCGCTATTTAATGTTTTCCAGACGTAATCCTTTAACTGGTCAGTGGTTATGTTTTCCCCACATTCATCTACAACAGATTTGATCCATAGTAAAACTTCCTGCAACCAAATTATAGTGAAGGTTTGAAACTGCTGGCTATGAAAGTCAAAATCAGAAAGGCCTGTAGAACCCAATAGCTTGGTGAAAATTATATCAGAGGGGAATGCAACATGAAACACCACATCAAACAATATAATGTCTCAGGTAGGAAGAGTCCTACTTGATTAATACTAAGGCCAAAAAGTACAGAATTTCATCACCAAACAACTACCCACAAAAAACTCATAAAGTAGCAAACCTTCCACACTGAATCTAGCAACCAAGGGAGGAAGGATAAAGGTGTACAACTAACTTGCCAATCCAAAATTAAAACCTAGCTGTCATTTTCATACCACTAGTCCATCAATCATCAAAACATGTCCAAATTCATGTTCCTGGGCTTGTTAAATAGCTACTTAAAATGAATTCCAATGATATCAAATTATAAAAATGTTTATGTTTTGGCATAGAAAATTTAGCAACACAAGGACAAATTCAAGGTTGTCATCAATTTTGGATGGCATTGAGGTGCACCTAACAATTTGACTATAGACTGCTTTCAGGATTACCATTCAGCATATATAATCCAGAAGCCACAAACTAGTATTACAACAGTGAAACTTTTTTGTTAACAAGAAAAAAAAAAAAAAAGCAGAGAATCTTATTTTGCGAACTACACAATAAACAACTATCAAACATGTTCATCAGTTTTAAAGAAAGTCACAATTAGAACGCATAATAAAGGATTACAGCCTTGGGATTCTTTAAGGGAAACTAGTATTGATTTTTTTGAAAGGTAATGTAATTTTATTGAAACAGAAAAAAAGATACAACAGGGCCCTCACCAAAGGAGGGCTAGTCCAGAAATAAAACAGAACACAGACTCCACACAGAGACCAACTCAAATTACAGACTCCAAAGGGACTGAGAACTAAGCAGCTGAAGCACATTCAGGTGCTTAATTTCAGGATTAGCAGCCACCCAAGAGATCAGCTTACTCACAGCCCTTGCACTAACTCGTTTGTGCTTTTAAACTTGTTACAGAAGACTCTGTTGTTTCTTTCAGACAAGATGGACCAGAGAATAGCAGATGGAATAGTTTTCTACACCAACATTCCTTTCTCCCTAAGACCCCCCATCTTCCAACAGCACAACAAATCTTTAACTGTACTCAGCATAACCCAGCTGATTCCCACAGCTTTCAGAAAGTACTCCCACACCTGAGAGGAGATTGGACAGTGAAGACAAAGATGATCTGTAGATTCCAGCTGAGACCCACAAAGCCCGAAAGACACTTATCTAGAGCCATTGTCCAAACCAGTAAATTAGATTTTGAAGGACTGACCAGATTCCAGATTTCAATAGATGTAATCTTGACAATCCAGAAGCCTCTGGCATTGGGACGCTATTAGAGATGATAATAGCAAGTTAGCAACATTCTTCTCAGTTTCTCAGGGCCAGTGTGTTTTGGCAACTCAGAGAGAGCAGAAATCTAGTCTTTCAAAAGGCATACAGCTAGCTTCTACACCCAGATGGAGAGAATTAATTGAAGGGGACAATCAGGTGGTCATCAGCTGGCTGGGGTCAGAGAAAGAAGTACATTGGATTTTCAAATTCTAGCTTAGAGAAACAACAATTAAGGCTGAGGAGCTGCATTAGTCAGAACAGAAGTTAAGAGGGATACTATTGTATGGGAAATGCCGGGAGGCCCGGAACTTCAGTCTGTTCATAATAGAGTGGATTTTGTTCTTCTTTCAGCATTAGTCAGCATATCACTGCTGTATTTTACACTACCAATCAGTTTTTTGTTAAATAAATCACTTTTTCTGCAATAATATTGATATACTTTTGCTTATCAAAAAATAATAATAACACTTAACCATTTATGGAAAATTGTAAAATTTCTTCTCTAAATAGCATAAGGTTTAATCAATCCCAATAAGCAAAAAGAAGAATAAATATGGCTTAAGAAACCAAGAAAAAAAAGAGAAGTACTCCAGAATATAATACCTGATTGGCCAAGCCATGGAGAGGCCCAGCTAAACCATTTAATGCAGCTGCAAATGAAAGGTAAGGATCTGAAAGGGCACTACCAACCTACAAATTCAACAAAGCACAAGTAAATAGAGTGATAATGTATGCAAAGGTGCTAAGAGGACTAAAATTCAAAAGATTGTCATAATGTATTCAGAATATGCAAATGGATGGGCATAAACTAAGACTAGCTTCTGACTACTAATTTTCTAGCTCTTGTGGCCTAATAACATTCACAAGTGTCTACACTATGACATATTAGAAACAGAAGGATTAATTAATGGGAAGACAAAAATCAAATCAGGGACCACTTACAAGATGAGCAGTATGTGCACTAACGTTTCCACCTTCATGGTCACTGCAGCACATAGCAATTGTCTAGCATTAAATAATAAAAAATTGAAATGGTAAAACCTTTACATAGCAATTGAGAAAAAGGAAAAAAACTGTAAAAGAGGACCTTTATGTGGATATTACAGAAACCAACCTATGGATGGTGACATATAGTCTCATCAGCTCTTGCATTTTGGGATCATCAAACCCAAGCATGTGAGAAAAGTTCCCACCATAATCCAAAGAATGATCCACGGGTATAACTTTCCCATCCTTGTAAGCTCTACAAAACCACAAGAAAAAAAATCAAAATATAGTTATGGCATATTCATTTAGTATTTTTTTTTATCAATAACAATAAGCTTTATTAAAGATGTGAAGCTTTAATTACAAGAGAAGGGGAGGTAAAATGTCTTAACTCCCCACCAGCAAATTACAAAGAAAAAGGAATTAGAAATTAGCCTATAACAAAGAATCCCTATTCACCCCTTGCCTGGTTAACCCATCAGCAATTGAGTTAGCAGTTCTTTTCACCAAACTGTATTTCTCCTCAATGTCCCTAGTAAGCCATTTGAATTTTTTCCTTTCATTGTTGTAGCTCCACATGCCATTGTTGTCTTCCTTTAGCCATCTAACCACCACCTCCGAGTCACCTTCAAGGACCAATCTTCTGATGTTCAACTCTCTTGCTCTTTGCATTCCTTCCAAAGCTGCAAAGCTCAGCCCTAAGAGAGTCACCTCCAATTGGGCCTGAAAACATGGCAAGAATAATCCCCTTCCTCATTCTTGAACACTCCCCCAATCCCAGAAGGCTCTGGATTCCTTATGCTACTACCATCAAAATCCAGTTTTATGATTCTGAAGGGTGGAGAGATCCAAGAGGGCTAGGAGTCCACTTAATTTGGGCAGAGTTGGCTATCTCTATCCAATTTCTCAGCAAGTCAAACATGGAAAAATCTGTGAATAGATCCAAAAATGTCAGTCAGTGGGCCACCCTTAAATGTAACAGTTCTAATAATTTTTCAATGGTTCTTTCCTTGTCTGAAAAAATTCGTGAGTTTCATTCTTCCCATAAAGACCAACACACTGCTGCCCTAATGCTTCCCCACATAACCCTCCCTCTTTTCCTAGGCTAGATGAAATAAGGAGAACAAGATTTGCATATTCAAAGGGGGATTCCAATTACAACCAAAAAGGGAGAAAACCCACTCCCAAATAGTTTTAGCAAACCGGCAAGTAACCATAAGCTGGTAACCAGTTTCCCCATCAATTTTGTAAAGAGTACCCCTATTCCGGGATAAACAAGAATTGGGTCTCTTTCCTTGAAGCAGGTCATTTGTGTTTATTCTTTCCAGGAAAGTTTCCTAGCAAAAACTACCAACCCGAGGAGGAATGGGCTTGCCCCAAATCTATTTAACAAGGAAGGACAACCCAGAAGAGGCAGGAGGTTAAATTAGGGTTTCAAAGAACGATGCACAAGAGAAGGTACCTGAGGAGGAAGGGGTCCAAATTTTGATGTCTTCCTTAATGAGGGTTCAAGATAACATTTCTAATGATGGCTAATGGAGTCAAAATGCAACCCAAATCTGTATCCTTAATGGCCCTTTTCAAGCCCAGGTTCCACCCAAAACCAAAAGTAGAGTATGAAGGAACTAGGAAAGAAGAGATGGGTTCATTTTTCAGATCTAACAGAGCATACAAAGAGGGAAACTGGTCCATCAAAGGGGAATCACCAACCCAAGTTTGCTCCCAAAACTATTTTAGGTTATCTGAGTTCAATCCGTACCTGATCCAAGGAGATAATATTGGAAGTAGATCATGGATGGCTCTCCATGGAGAAGCAACAATAGCCCTTGCCAGAATGCTAGCCACTATTTTCATCTACAATTTGTCCTTTTTCAAAGGAAACCTCCACAACCACATCCCGAGCAAAGCCATGTTTTTTTTCCTAATATTCCCAATCTCAAGACCTCCTAGCTTCTTACATCTAGTTTCCACCTCTCAACTCACCCTACGGTCCCTCTTCTCTTATCCTGGCTCCCACAAGAAATCCCTTAGTAACATTTCCAAATTGCTACAGACCTTTGTGGGGATCTAACTCACCCTATGGTCCCTCCCCCTAAGGAAAGATAATTTTTCCTCCAAGAAGCATGTCTTTTCTCAAATCTTTCCACCACCGGTTTCCAAAAGCTTTCTTTCTTGGATTATCTCTGTAGAGAACACTGATGTGGGCCCCACAGCTGTGGTCCCACTCTGTCCGTAGGGTAGAATGAATCTAGTCATAGCTGATGGTCAATCTGTTATTCTGTTATTCTAGTTGTTATTTACTTTTCAGTTTTATATTGTTATGTGTTATGATGTAAACACCAAGGGCAGATGTATCCTTTCATGTAACTAGCATAACATATAAATATTAAATTGAAGTGGCGGCGACAGAATATTGAGATTCCATCCTTCCTTTCAAAGCCTGTGTTCTACTGCTCTCTCACTACTCTTTCTCCTCTTTCTTCTTCACTTTCTCTTCTTTTCGAACCTGAAGTTTCTTAGTGACCAAGACTGATAGCAGTCTTGAACACCTACAATCTCCTAAGGGGAGGCCTAAGTAATTCGAAGGCCAATTCAAGATTGCACAGCCTAATACACCTGCATATTCTCTTCATTCCCTCACCTCCAAGTTCACTCCCACTATACAACTCTTTTTTTTTATCAGTAAATTGTAAGATATATTAATTCATAGCCAAAGATGGTACATTTTAGGGAGAGGCACGAGATGCTACCTCCCCTTTAACAAAGGACAAAGAAAATTACAAAGAAGCCCAATACAAGGAGACCCGAGTAGCCGCTTGTTTAGCAAGATAATCAGGCAAGGCATTAGCCGATCTACCCAACCACTGAAATCTGACTGTCATGTCCCTCAATAGCCATTTGACCTTTTTTAAGATATCCTTAAATTCCTAAGTGCCAGTACCTGGGTCAGCCAGCCATCCTACTACCACCTTGGAATCTCTAATTATTAAGTTCTGCACTCCAATTTGATAAGCAATCTGTATCCCTTGTGCTGCAGCTAGGAGTTCAGCCCTCACAAAGCCTCCTATTCGCACCGGTCCCAAAATAAGGGCAATGATATTGCTGTTCTCATTTCTAAGTACACCACCAATCCCAGACATCCCTGGGTTACCCTGGCTACTTCTGTCAAAGTTCAGCTTAACAAAACCCTCCATCAGTGGAGTCCAAGATACTTGAACTCTAGGCTTCCTAGAGGAGGTAAGGGCAACTACAGATCAATTCCTCATTAAATCATCAAAGGAGTAATTATCAAAGAGCTTTAAGGACTTCTTTTTATCTCCTTAAAGAAATGAAATTATGCACTTATTGATCAAAAAAAATTAAGTCTTTTAGGCAGAACGTTCTCATACCTAGCCTTACATATTGATGCAATATCATCACTTTTGGAAGAAAGACGGAGGGAAAAAATGAATAAAATAAAATATGAAAGGAAATGCCTGGCATCATAATAAAGGATCATATCCCATGCAGGTAGATGCTTGTTGACCAGTAAGATCATTAGAAAAGAGATAATCATTTTGTGTATCCCTTGAACCAAAGGGAGTTCATTTTGGTACATTTTTTATTGCTAACACCCAAATTCTTTTATTGATGATAGCATTATTGCTACTCCTACACATTAGACACACTGAATGGCATGGAAAAACATGATATTTATGAATAGCTACTCCCAGACACAAATCACTTAGATATTAGTCCTCCCAAATGATCGTCCAATGGCATATTACTTATCTGAGGAGAATGTTCAATGAGGTAACAATAAGATTTACTGACCTTCGATAAACATAAGCAGCTATAAGTGGAACTTTAGCAATCAAATTGAGAGAGTCCTCATAAGTAGGCTCCCAGAATCTAAAATAAAAATTAAGTAACATGTAAGAATAGATACATTACTAAAGGAGATGATAGAGAAAAAAAAGACCATTAGCAAAATCTTACTTTGACTTTGAAACCCCTTTCTCATATGCCTTCTGAAATTCACTGTGAACCTGAAAGCAGATATTGTTAAAGCGACTTGAACAGCAATAAAAAAGACATTTTTATTACCAAGAAATCAGAGAATTTATTTAATGGTGAGACAATGAGTACAAGCAGAATATAAAATTAAAGCCATTCAATTTTTTTATCAGAAGAATATATATTTATTTTATTAGATTTAATTAAAGTAGTTAGTACAACTTGATGACAGGAATGTCATCCTCAACTTTCAAACCCAAGTTACATAGAAGCCCAAAATAGTCGCTGCCTCATAACCCCTTGTTTGGCAAGGGAATCAGCCAAGCCATTTGCATTACTTCTAACCCACTTAAATTCAGCCTTTATATCCTCAACAATCTTTTCCACTTCCCTTATCACATGTTTAAGAGTCTAAGGAGTATTAACATTCTACCTAGCGCTGCTTATCTGCTGAGACCCTTACAGGCTAATGAGTCAGCAAGCGTATTAGCAGACCTAGGTACCCATGAGACAGATGCATCCAACTCAATTTGGTTTCTCAGATTCCATGGCCCAGCCATGATGCAATAGGCTCTGAATCCCCAACTACCAATACTTCACAAAATCCACGAGTAGTAACAGCCTAACTGTAATTACAACTTCGAAAACATGCATAAAGTAAGATAATGAACAAAGCATCTCAGATAACAATACAAAAGCAGTCTTGGAAGTTTATATTTCAACCTGAAGTCCCATAACACCTGTAGCGAATTGAGTCATAGGATGAGCAGTCACAGGAAGAGCGTCAATGACCTTATATACATGATCTGCAACATGAATTGACAAATCCTCAATAACACAAAAATTTTACAATTAAACTTCTAACTAGACATCCTAATGGAAGAATAAGCACATAAATTTTATAACCAAGTACTAATTGATTACAATAATGCTGCTTTTAAACCACAAGCTTAACTTCCACTTGAAAAAAATAAATAGTTAACAGCAAGGGAAGCAAATTTTCAATTAGAGCTAAACGCTAGCAATGTGCATGGCTAGTGGATAGAAGATGAACCATCTGTTCATCATCATGTGCTATTTAATGTCAAAGATACGGGGAATTTTTCTCCTTGTTCGGTGTTGTCTGGTCACGTAACAAGATACATAAGTTGTTCAAAACTTCCTCCAACTAAGAGGAAAGGATCATGTGATGCAGCTCAACAGCACCATTCCCTTGACGCATTGGTGAAGAGCAAATGCTAGGGTCTACCTAGATAAAGAGAGGAAAAAGAGAATTTATCAATGATGTCATTATGGTCAGAGTGGCACATCAGGTATGGACAAGGGAAGGGTTTTCATATTTCCTTATAATATGATGTGCAGCAAGGTTGTTCTTATGTGGCATTATTCTAGTGATGTTCCCCCTCTTCCAGAGGAGCCATTAATTCTAGTTGTGTGACAAAGTGGATTTGTTTGGATCAGCAATAAGAATTGAAAATTTTATCAAGATATATTAAATCTTGATAGTACAATGAGTCAGATCTAATCCCCACAAGTTACTCAATTTACAATTGTGCCCAAACAAATTGTTGCCTATATACCCCTTGTTTCGCTAGAGTATCATCCATCCCATTTGCAGTCCTTACCCAGTTGAATGTAGTGCTCAGCCCCTGGTGTAATAATTTCTATTTCCCTAAACTCATGCCTATATATCCATGGCATGAGCTGTTTATTTTTAGCCCAAGATTATCAGCTTTGAATCCCCCTTTACTTCCAAATGCTGAAAGTTTGATTGTTTAGCAACCTCTTAAGCCTTGCAACAGTGCCTTCAGTTCTGCCTTTAGTGAGTCTCCCAAACCCAAGGGACCTGAAAATATAGCCAATACTTTCCCTGTGCAGTCTCTAAATACTCCTCCAGTACCTGTCATTCCAGTGCTTCCCATGGAACTCCCATCAAAATTCAGTTTTATTTTATTAGCTGCTAGGGATGACCACACCATAACCATCTCTCCCTTTTTTTCTTGAGGAAGCTGCCACTTCAGACCATGCCTTTATGATGTCATTCACCGAGAAATCTGTGAATGTATCGTCTTTATCCAGTGTGCTGCTCTAATTTGTATAGCTTCACATAATTCCTCTTTTGGTCCACTTTTCTCATTAAAAATCCTTCCATTTCTTTCCTCCCAAACAGACCACACTACTGCAGCCAGAATTGCTCTCCACATAATTCTTCCTCTCTTTCTTGGTTTTCTTGAGAAACTTGGGCTCAATAAACTCACTACATCTTGCGGAGATATCCACCTGCAACCAAAAAGAGAGCAGCAGAATTCCCAAATACCAAGTACAAGGGAGCAAGACAGCAATAAATGAGAAAAGGATTCACCACTTGCACGGAAAAGGAATCAAATGTGGCATGAGAGGCATTTGTTTGGCCTTCTTTACTGAAGCAAGTCGCAGGTGTTTATCTTTCCAAGACAGACTTCCCAACACAATGCCTGGATTTTAGGTGGGATAGGTTTGCTCCAAATTTCTTTCACAGGGAAGTTCCCCCAAAATTATTGGACTGCGAAAGAGCATTAAGAAAGGACGCACAAGTAAAAACCCCATTAGGGGTACAAGACTAAACTCTAGTGTCATCCATTGACTGATCAAGGAAAGTTAGGTGGAGTTTACCTAGTAGTTGGATGAGTGTCTCACACTCATTGTCCCTCACACCCCTTCTAAACCCGAAATCCCAGTTAATCCATGAAGGACAAAAAGTAGCAAATCTCAAGATAGGTTGTTGTTTATAGTTAGACAAGGAGTAGAGGTTAGGAAAAGCAAACTGAAGGGGGGTTTCAGCCAGCCAAAGGTCTTCCCGAAACAATACCCGGGTCCCACTTCCCACATCATATCTAACAAAATTGATAAAAATTGGGTATACCACCTGTATTGATTTCCAAGGAGAGAGTGAACTTGATAAAGAGGCTACCTTTGCATCCCATCCATTATTCAGTCCCATAAATGCTTGCAATTACCTCATGCCAAAGTCTGTCATTTTCCAAAGGAAACCTCCATAACCATTTACCTAACAGTGTTGTATTTCTAGAGATTAGGTTCCCTATTCCAAGCCCACCCTACTCCTTGGGTTTATTAACTTGCTCCCACTTCGCTAGAGGATCCTTTTCTCATCCCCTGGTTCCCAAAGGAATCTCTCATGATCTTCTCTAATTAACTCCCAACTCTAGCTCGAATTCTAAAGGTGGAAAGGTAGTAAATAGGTAAATTAGCTATTGTTTCCCTAATTCTTCCACCCATTGAAACATAATTTCTTTTCTAGAGTGCTAGTCTTTTAGTAAACCTCTCTAATAACAGCTTCCAAAAGACTCCTAACCTTGGATTCCCCCCTAACGAGAGAACAATATAACCCAATGGCAAATTCCTTACCTCACACCCTAGAGTCTCTGCAAATATTCTAAATTCTTCCTCCCCCATATTAATCCCTGCTACACAACTCTTCCCCAAGTTCACTCTCAAATTTCCTTTAAACCCCTCAAGCCCTCTAGGTTGCCTTCTTCACAGAACATAATTATATCATTTGCAAACTGCAATGAGTGACTATCACCTCATTTCTACCTACCCTCCAGCCTCTAAGTACCCTCTCCAGGTCAGCCTTAATAATCATCATGCTTAAAACATCTGCTACTAAAGTGATGAGGAAAGGGGATAAGAGATCTCCCTATCTCAATCCCCGTTTGGCTGGAAAGAAATCTCTAGCCACTAAATTTATTAGAATTGAATAATGCATTGAATTTAAGCAGCCTCTGATCAATTCTCTCCACCTTTCACCTACCCCAATCTTCTCTAATATTTCAAGGATGAAAGACCAATCTACAAGATTGTATGCCTTCTCTAAATCCAGTTTGCAAATTAAGCATTTTTCTTTCATTCTCCTTCTCTACTATACACTCATTTGCCACCAAGATTTGATGAATGATCTGTCTCCCTTCAACAAAAGCTCCTTGGAATTGTGAAATTACCAAAGGCAACACTTTTTAAATATTCCAGCAAAAACCTTTGCTAAAATCTTATAGAGGCTACCCACTAGGCTTATTAGTCTAAAATCCATAGGCATGTTGACTACCCTCTTTTTGGGGATCAAAGCAATAAAGGTTGAATTTGCTCCTCAAGAGATTTCCCCTTCATGATAGAACTCATTAAACACTTCCACTATGTCAAATTTAAACTTCTCAACAATCTTGATAAAAAGCCATGGAGAAACCATTCTGGTCCCAAGGCTTTAGATCTTTCCATCGAAAATACTCTCTTTGATTACCTTCACTTTAAACAAATTTTCCAGGTTTGTAGAGAGATCCTCTAACACCTTTTCCCAAGACAAGTTAGGAAGGTTTGAGTTTCATACACTTGAGGTAGCAGAAAAGGCCTTAAAACGTGCACAAGAACTATGATTATCTCCTCCTCCCTTGTTATCACTTGACCATCCACTTCTAGTTATTAGGTTCTTCTTCCACTAGCTAGAGAGTGGAAAATCTTTGTGTTGCCCTTTCCTTCTATCAACCATTTACAGCTAGATTTTTGCCTCCAAGAAATTTCCTCTTTTCTTAACAATTCTTCCAAATCAAGTAACTTCCCTGTTGTCCAACTCCACAATCCTTAAAGAAATATTCTTCTTTGTTTCCTCTACTCTCCCAAACTGATTTTTGTTCTGAGTCCAAATTTTCTCTTTCAACTTTTTTAAGCATCTAGAGAATCTTAACCCCTTCTTTGTACTATCACCCTTTTTTTATCAATAACAACAGATTTCATTAAATAGTAATAGGGTTACAAAAAAGGGGAGCTAAAGTATCTTAACTCCCCATGGAAAGGATAAGTCCCAAGCTGAAAAAGAACAAAACAATTACAACTGAGCCCAGAACCCAGAAATCCTATCAACTCCTTGCCTAGCCAGGCCATCAACAAACAAGTTTGCACTTCTCTTAACCCAATTACACTGAACTACCATATTCTTAGACAACCATTTGAATTTTTTCTTCTCATTAATGTAACTCCAGAGCTTAGAATTGTCTTCTTTCAACCAGTTCATTACCACCACAGAATCTCCCTCTACAGTCAGCTTCTTGACCTTTAGGTCTTTACAACCATTTGAATTTTTTCTTCTCATTAATGTAACTCCAGAGCTTAGAATTGTCTTCTTTCAACCAGTTCACTACCACCACAGAATCTCCCTCTACAGTCAGCTTCTTGACCTTTAGGTCTTTAGCCCTTTGTACCCCTTCCAAGGCTACTAACACCTCGGCCCTCAACGAATCCCCCACTCCAATTGAGCTAGAGAATATAACTGTTATATTACCATTCTCATCTCGTAAAACCCCCCAATACCCGAGGGCCCTGGATTCCCCATGCTACTACCATCAAAATTTAATTTGATAAATCCAGGAGGTGAAGGATTCCATGTAGTATTCAGGGTCTTCTTAGCCGAGACTGAACTTGCAATTTCTTTCCATTTTCTTAACATATCATCTGTTGAAAAATCTGTGAACTCATCCATTGTCTTAATAGACGTTCAGGACTGTTATTAGTCTTGAACCCTAATGGATTTCAGGTTCAAAAATAAGTAAAAAAGGGTATAGAGAAGAGAGGAGAATGAGGGAGGAAGAGCAGTAGAACACAAGAGTTGAAAGGAGGAACAGAAGCTTAATGTTCTGCCGCTGCCACTTTATTTAATATTTATAAGTTATGCTCATTACATGGAAAGGACAGATATGTCCCTAGTATTTACATAACAAATAGAGCAAAATAAGACTGAAACAACTAAATGACCAACAGCTGACCCTAGGAAGACTAGAACACCTACCCTATGAACACAGTGGGACCGTAGCTGTGGGGCCCACATCAGTGTTTTCTACACTCCCCCTCAAGTGGGGAATAAATGTTTATCATTCCCAACTTGGATAGATCCGCCTCTAGGTTCTTCTGTTGTACAGCTTTGGTGAGGATATCTGCCAACTGCATGTTGGAGGTGATGTACGGGAGACACACTTCTTGTGATGAGACCTTCTCTCGTACAAAATGTCGATCAACTTCAATATGTTTAGTTTTGTCATGCTGTATCGGGTTGTGTGCTATATTAATAGCCGCTTGATTATCACAATACAGCATCAGGCGCTTCTCATACTCAACACCCAACTCCTCAAGTAGTGATCTCAGCCAAAGAATTTCAGCCACTCCGTTAGCCATTGACCCGTATTCAGCTTCAGCACTAGATCGGGAGACGACACTCTGTTTCTTACTCCTCCAAGAGACCAAGTTACCTCCCATAAGAGCACAATATCCAGAGGTAGACCTTCTGTCAACAACACTCCTAGCCCAATCAGCATCCGTATAGACCTCCACCTTCATGTGGTCATTGTTCTTGAACAATATACCTCTACCCAGGCATCTCTTCAAGTATACTAATATTCTTTCTGCTGCTAGAAGGTGCGTGGTTCTAGGAGAATGCATGTACTGACTAACAACACTAACTGCATAACTGATATCTGGCCAAGTGAGGCATAGATATAGGAGTTTTCCCACTAATCGCTAAAACATAACCTTGTCTTCAAGAGGCTCCCCACTCTCTGCACTAATCATGTGGTTCTGTTCAATGGGTGTATCCGCAAGTTTGACACCTAGCTTTCCAGTTTCCGCCAACAGATCTAGAACATATTTCCTCTAAGAGACAAAGATCCCTTGTTTAGATCTAGCAACCTCAATACCCAAAAAATATCGTAGTGCACCCAGATCTTTCATTTCCTGTCACCACAATATCATCAACATATACTGCAAGTAATGTCAGAGAGGACTCCACCCTCTTGATGAACAGTGTATGATCTGACTGGGCCTGTACATAATCGAACTTCCCAAGGGCTAGTCTGAATCTGTCGAACCAAGCTCTAGGTGACTGCTTCAAACCATACAATGCCTTATTGAGCCGGCAGACCATCTTACCTGCCTCTATATCATAGAATCTAGGAGGCAACTGCATGTAAACCTCTTCCTGCAAGTCCCCATTCAGAAAGGCATTTTTAACGTCCATTTGGTACAAAGGCCAAGTGTGGCTTGCTACAAGAGATAATAGAACTCAAATGGTGGTCATCTTGGCTACCGGGGCAAATGTCTCCAAGTAATCTATACCATAAGCTTAAGTGAACCTTTTTGCAACTAGCCGAGCTTTGTACCTCTCAATGGAACCATCCGCATTGTGCTTCACATTAAATACCCATCTGCATCCAACTGGTTTCTTTCCTTTGGGCAAATCAACTAGCTCCCAAGTATTATTTTTCAACAGGGCATCCATTTCAACTTGCATTGCACCTCTCCACTCTACGACTGATAGGGCTTCTTGCATTGTTCTTGGAATAGGGACATTAGCAACGGAAGTGAGATAGGACCTGTAGGAGGGAGATAGGCGATCATAGGATAAGAACTGGGAGATGAAGTGGGTTGTAGATGTGGTGCAATGCTGTTTTCCTTTACAGATGGCAATGGGAAGGTCAAGATCGTCTGTAGGGGGTGAAGTGGCAACAATGGAAGGACTCTCTGTGGGCCCTGGAACTGTAATATCTGGACTTGGAGCCGCAGAAGAGGTTGTGGCCGGGATTACTGATGACCGGGATCAACCTGCCTGCATCGCCTATGATAGACTCTCAACTCCTGATCCCCCTGCCCACCCTCGCTACTACAGCCCTCATCACCCAATGGAATAGGTAAAGGAACAGCCCCAAAAGTATTAACCCTACCCTCACTGCATTCCCCCTGAAAAAAAGGACCCAAATCCCCACGCTCACTACTCTCCCCCTGAGGAGAGACCCGAGAATAGTAGGGTGTCTCCTCAAAAAAAGTGACATCCATGGATACAAACTTCTTCCCTGAGATAGGATCATAGCAGCAATAACCCTTTTGAGTTTGTGCATAACCAAGAAAGATGCATTTGGAGGCCTTGGGTTCGAACTTGGAGTGATGGGGACCAAGAAGTTAAACAAAACAGGTACAACCAAATGTTTTCAGGGGAATAGTAAACAACTCCTCATTGGGGTATAGAAGAGAAAAAGGGAGGTTTCATATCAAGAACACGGGAAAGAACCCGATTAATAAGATATACCGCCGTGAGGATAGCATCATCCCAGAAGTGAATAGGGACATTGGATACTTCTAGCCACCTCCAAGATGTGCCTATTCTTCCTTTCTGCAACCCCATTCTGCTGAGGTGTATGAGGGCAAGTGCTCTGGTGGATAACCCCATGATTAAGAAAGTACGATGCCAATGGCTTAGCAAAGTATTCCTTTGCATTATCAGATCTAAGAACTTTGATCCTAGCATCAAACTGGGTTAGCATCATTTGGTAGAAGTTTTGGGTCAGGGCGGGAACCTCATCTCGTGAACGCATAAGATAAACCCAAGAAAACCGAGTATGGTCATCAACAAATAACAAAAAATATCTGTACCCACCCATAGAAGGAATGTGATATGGCCCCCAAACATCAGTATGCACAATATCAAAAGAACTATTACTCCTTTTATTACTCAATGAATAAGAGTTTCTACAATGTTTAGCAAACTCACAACTTTCACATTTCAACTGAGACGACTCAACAAACTCAAACAAAGTAGGGAACAGACTCTTTAAGGACCGAAAGACAAATGACGGCATAACCAGACTCACAACTTGAGAAACAAGTAACTTCTTATCCACTGACTCTTCTCGACGAGAATTCTCCCCGAGCAGATAGATCCCATTCGTCTCTCGGCCAGTCTCAATCACCTTCTTCGTCTCCTGGTCCTTAAAAACACATCGGTCAGGGAAGAAAGTTACTGAGCAGTTCATATGTTTGGTAATACTACTAACTGAAAGAAGGTTAGTATCAAGTTGAGGAACATGCAGGACAGAAGACAAGGAGATAATATCTGACAGTTTGATGTCACCCTTGCCAAAAATAGGGACAAGAGAGCCATCAGCAATAGATAATTTACCCCTACCAGAAGATAAGTGATAAGTAGTAAACAATGAGGGCAAGCTAGTCATATGGTCGGATGCACCTGAATTTATTACCTAATAGGGTTCAGTAGTACCTGGAGCTGAGGCATGGTAGGCTGAGACTTGAGTACCTGAATGTGCAAAGGTCGATGTGGCAGGGGCTGATGGTGACTGTGGTGACTGAGTTGAGTTGCCAACTTCCTTTTCCAATTGTATTAGAGCAGACCGAACTGCAGCTAAGGTCTCTAAGGGTGTGCCTCTTGTGCTAGACAAGGATGTTGAATTAGTAGTCACGGCCACATGAGCATTACCCTTCTTGTTTCTCAACTTTGCCGGGACCAAATGTGGATGCAGCTTCCAACATGTTTCTTTTGTGTGTTTAGGTTTCTTACAATGCTCACATACCACATCCCTTTTATCTTCCTTCTTTTTGTCCCTCTCTGACTCACCCCCTGTTTTGGGTTTGACAGCTACCAAGGCAGGTGTAAGCGGCTGAGGTTGCATCATGACTTTCCTCCTGGTCTCTTCACTGTGCATTAAGGAGTATGCCTGAGAGAGGGTCACACTATCTCTGGTCAAAATTTGCTGCCTCACAATATCATATTCTGAATTCAGTCCAGCTAGAAACTCAAACACCTTGTTTGTCTCGATGTGCTTTCTATGGGTCCGAGCATCTTTGGGACTCTCCCACTCAAGAGTCTCTAAGTGATCAATCTCATGCCACAGGGACTTCAAGGTAGAGAAATAGACCGAAACCGGTTTCTCTCCTTGTTTAAGGGTATTCACCTCACATTTCAATTCATATGCTCTGGCAACATTAAGGGGTTGGGAGTAAGTTTCTTTCATCACATCCCATATCTCCTTGGCTGTCTTTGCCCATAAGTAATTTCGGCTAATATGAGGCTGTATAGAATTACACAACCATGTCATAACCAAGTAGTTTTCTTGGACCCACTTGGTATACATAGGGTCTCCCTTGGAAGGCTCTATCACATCTCCCAAGAGATACCCTACTTTGCCCCTTCCCCCAATAGCCATCATGGCTGATTGGGCCCATTCCAAATAATTTGATCCATCAAATCTTACGGTTGTAATCTGAAAACCTGTCTCAGAACCACCACCATAACTGTTGTTCCCAAAACTGCCTTCTACCTAATTCTTAAACTCCATTTCGGTCAAGAACCAGTAGTCTCAAAATTAGGGTTACTACAATCAAAACAGCACTTGGACTATCA
The DNA here is from genome assembly GCF_056320005.1 of Nelumbo lutea. Taxonomy (NCBI): domain Eukaryota; kingdom Viridiplantae; phylum Streptophyta; class Magnoliopsida; order Proteales; family Nelumbonaceae; genus Nelumbo; species Nelumbo lutea. Next base: position 110,441,529 of record NC_142685.1, on the reverse strand, counting down.
ACCACAATCACAAAATCAATATAGAACCAATCTGTACTCACAATAGATGTGCATGAAACAAGTATAAAACTGATTTGAAACCAGTTACCACACACAACAGTCCGTACAGTTTTCACCCCCTTGGAAGAGTTCGAAACCCCAAAAGAAAACTGAAAAACAGTTTGGAGAATAGTCTGGTATGCTGAAGCAGAATTAGAGTTTTAATCAGTCCTAAAAGCAAATTCTCAACCGTACACTCCAGACAGTACCGTACGGATAAGGCTTGTAGTAGGGTTAATATGAAACCCTAAAACTGATCAATGTTGAGAGAACTATTAGGGTTTGCCACAGTGTCAGATCACAAGGTTCAGCCCAGTATTAGGGTTTGCCACAGGGTTAAGACAAAACCCTAGAGAATAGAAAGATAAAACCCTAGAGTGGTTCGGCCGCCCTTTCTAGATAGGTCCAACATATCTTCTCTGATAGTACTTCTCTCAGAAAATAAAAAACTTACAAGAGGATGTTGTTCGTTGCCTTCCAAGGTTACCCGAACCCTAGCCTTCCCTGATTCTTCCTTATCACCAACACGCTGCAACTGTGGCAATTCTTCAAACAGCTGCTAAACCCTTTGGAGATCTCCAAGAATCAATCAACGAACTCTACTTTCTCAGCTTCCAGCCTTAGATGATTCTCATGTGATCAGCTGGACTAGACTCACATGAGAAACCCTTGCTCTAATACCAAGTAGACGTTCAGGACTGTTATCAATCTTGAACCCTAATGGATTTCAGGTTCGAAAATAAGGAAAAAGGGTATAGAGAAGAGAGGAGAAAGAGGGAGGAAGAGCAGTAGAACACAAGAGTTGAAAGGAGGAACAGAAGCTTAATGTTCCGCCACTGCCACTTTATTTAATATTTATAGGTTATGCTCATTACATGGAAAGGACAGATCTGCCCTTAGTCTTTACATAACAAATAGAGCAAAATAAGACTGAAACAACTAAATGACCAACAGCTGACCCTAGGAAGACTAGAACACCTTTTACCCTACGAACACAGTGGGACCGTAACTGTGGGGCCCACATCAGTGTTCTCTACAGTCTTCAACCAGTGTCTTACCCTTATATGGATCACTTCTAGCATATTTTCCAACCCTCTCTCCTTTTTTGAGAAAATCCTTGAATTCCTTTCTTCCCATATTGTCAAGCAAACAACAGCTCTCACACACCTCCACATGATCCTTGATCTTTTTGTTGGCCAGTTGATAGAGGAAGAGGTAAACAAGCTTTTCCACCTGCACCCAAACAAAGAAGCAAACCATTCCCAAATATTTTTTTACCAAAACACAGGATATTAGTAAATGGTAACCGAACTCACCAACAGCTCTACAGAGAATACACCAGTGTGGAGATAAACAACTATTGGGTCTTTTTCTTTGAAGTCACCTATGTCAATTCTATCCAGAAGAGCTACCCAACAAAAACTCCCAACCCTCGGAGGTATAGATTGACACAACACATCCTTGACAAGGAATGACAAGCCAATAGGACTTTCCGGCTGCAATAAGACTTTAAAGAATGAGGCACAAGTAAAGGATCCAGAAGGAGACAAGGTCCAGATCCTACCATCTGTTTTTGTCGGCTCCAAGAAAACCCAATCAAGAATGGACAGGAGATTTGAGGTACAATCTAGTTCTGTGTCCCTGAGGGCTCTTCTCAATCCCAAGTTCCACCCAAACCCAGAATTTGAATTTGAAGGAACAAGGAAAGTGGCAATTGGTTCATTTTTAAAGGTGAAGTTAGCAAAAAGGGTCGAAAATTGGTCTTTCAATGGATGATCCCCAATCAACACATGTTCCCAAAACTTAATTAAGTTACCTGAGTGCAAATCATACCTGATCCAAGGACAGAATAGAGGTAGAATAGCATGGATTGATTTCCAAGGTGATGCTCTTGTTGCCATAGCCATAATCCCAGAGTCCCATCCATTCTCTGCAAGCCCATGAATACTACCAATTATCTTAGCCCACAACTTTTCCTTTTCAAATGAGAATCTCCACAGCCATGTCCCTAGTAAAGCCAAGTTCTTCTTCCTAATATTCCCAATCCCTAGACCTCCATCCTGCTTACTTCTACACACCACCTCCCACCTAACCCTATGATCCTTTTTCTCCTCCCTAGGCTCCCACAAGAAATCTCTCATCAGCTTTTCCAACTTGCCAGCCACCCCTGCAGACACCTTAAAAACTGAAAGTAATAAACGGGCAGGTTAGCTAAGGTAGACCTAATTAGGGTGATTCTTCCTCCTAGAGATAAATAATTCTTCTTCCAAGATGCAAGTCTCTTTTCAAACGTCTCCATAACCGGAGTCCAAAAAGTTCCTTTCTGAGGATTATCTCCAAAAGGAAGACCGAGGTAAGTTAGAGGCCAATTCGACACTTCACATTCCAAAATGTTTGCACATGCAAAGATCTCACTTTCCCCCATATTCACACCTACCACACAACTTTTATCAAAGTTAACTTTCACATTTGACATTTGCTCAAAAAGTTGTATAGTGTGTTTCAGATTCCTAATCCAAGTCATGTCCCCTCCCTCATAGAAAAGAATCGTATCATCTGCAAACTGCAAATGTGTAAGTGGTATGTTCTCCCTGCCTACCCTCCACCCTTTGATTAAGCTCCTAGAGTCTGCCCTAGAGATCAATCTCCCTAAGACTTCAACAACCAAGGTGAACAAGAAAGGAGAAAGGGGGTCTCCTTGTCTTATTCGCCTCAATGCTGGGAAGAAGTCCACCACCGTTCCATTCACCAAAATAGAGTAATGGCAAGTCCTAATACACCCTAGCACCCACCTGCACCATCTATCCCCAAACCCAAAATTGTTCATCACCTCCAGCAAAAAGGACCAATCTACCAAGTCATAAGCTTTTTCCAAATCTAACTTATAAACCATACCCTTTTTCCTTGATTTCTTGAAGTCCTCCACTCTCTCATTTGCTATAAGTATTTGATCAGTTATCTGCCTACCTCTCACAAAAGCTCCTTGATTATTTGACACAATGGTAGTGAGTACCTGTCTAATTCTAAGAGACAAGACCTTCGCAATGATCTTATACAAACTATTTACTAAACTAATTGGTATATAGTCCCTTGGGTGTGTTGCTTCTCTCTTCTTGGGAACCAAAGCAATGAAAGTAGAATTCAACCCCGGATTGATCTCTCCTCTTCTGTGAAACTCATCCAAGACCATCATTAACTCCTCTTTCAAAATCTCCCAACACTCTTGATAAAATGCCATCGTAAAACCATCGGGACCTGATGCTTTTGATCCATCCAAAGAGAATATTGCCTTCCACTTAGATTTGGCCACTCCATCCCCTCGATCCACACCCTACTACTTAAAGGCTTTCCATAGATAGATTTAAAATGGTTTGCAAAGGCCCTAACAATCTCACCATGATTAGACATGATTGTCCCCTCCACTTCCAAGCTTGAGATGAGATTTTTTCTTCTTTTGCCACTTGCCGTAGCATGAAAAAATTTGGTAATCCTATCCCCCTCCGTCAACCATTTACACCTTGACTTTTGTTTCCAACTAATTTCCTCCTTCAGCAATTCATCCTCCAATTGTTTTCGCAATTTCCACCTTTGTTCTTTGTCCTCCTGTGTAATACAATCCCTCCCTTCCTTAACATCCAAATCTTCCAGCTGTGCAATCACAGCTTGCTTCCTTTCTTCTAGCCTCCCAAATTCTAGCTTTATTCCATTCCTTAATTTTGCCCTCCAAAAATTGTAAATTCCCATGGAACCTCATCCCATACCATTCTACTGAAGGGTCACTTTCTAACCACCATTCCTTGATTTAATTAACAAAACACGGGTGGTGTAACCACATATTTTCAAATCTGAACGGGGCACGCCCTGTATTTCCCAATTCTTCCTCTCAAATCGTAATAGGCCAATGATCTAAGGTTACCCTAGGAAGTGTCCTCGAAGTCAAACTACCCCAACGTTCCTCCTAATCTATTGAGAAGAGAAATCTATCCAGCCTAGTACAAATGGGATTAACGTGTAGATTGGACCATGTGAAGTTACTATGCACCATAGGAATCTCTTTTAAGTTCAAAAACATCCACAAACTGATCAAACTTCCTCATACTTGTAGTCACCCTCTGCCTAGGATTATTTGTTTCTTCTGAAAACCCGACTACATTAAAGTCACCTCCTATACACCAAGGTCCTTCCCACAAACCCCTTCAATCCCCCAATTCTTCCTACAGAACCCTCCTCTCTCTAAAATCATTAGGCCCGTAAACATTTGTTAAAACCCACTCAAATCCATCCTCCACCTGCCTAAACTTCAAAGATACTAAAAATTAGCCCATCAACTATTCCAATCCTATGCAGACCACATTCTTCCATAGTATAATTATAGCCCCTGCAGACCCCCAAGAAGGTGCAGTAACCCAACTGATCCCCCTAGCTCTCCAAATGCTCCTGGCCCATCTAGCATCAAATTCTGCTCTCTTAGACTCCTATAACATAACTATATCTGGGTTTATCTTTTTAATCACCTCATTAATTACTGCTCTTTTCTTAGCACTTCCCAACCCTCTAACATTCCAACTGACAATTTTGATTCTGCTCTCTTGTTTTCCTCCCCCAAACCCAATAGGTCATCACTTAACCCCCTTCTTTCCCCTTTGACACCCAAAAGCTTGTCCCCCCCAGCATCCCTTATCAGTCTTTCGGCCTCACTCAGTTTCCTCTTCCTCACCTTACCTTCCTCCTTCTTTTACAAGAAAATCTTCAGATCATTTGGATCTTTCAAGCTACACCCAAGGTTCCCCACAAAAGTTGCCACGGAATCCTCACTATTCACGTCCCTCACACTTAACGTATAGGGACTTCCTTTCCTACTTACTCCCTCACCACTTCCTACACCCTTGTTCTCGTTTTCTACACCTAGCCCATCTGCCATCTCCTTCTGTAGGTTATTTTCCTCAAATTCATCCACTAGCCTCTTTAACATTTCCCAGATTCTTACATTTCTCACTATTGCCTCCTCCCTTTCACCTTTTTCAATGCCACCTCCACTTCTACCACTGTCTTTTCTTCTTTCTTCTCCAACACGGGCTCCGTCCTCTGGAATGGGAAGGGAATCTGGCACAACAGACGGAGAGCAATCATTAGTAATAGAAATCGAATTGACACAGATACATGGGTTTTGCTGATTCTGGGGGGACTGCAGTGACTGGTAACAATGTCTGTTATTCCCTGTTTTGGAGTGTGAATGTTATCTATTTCCTCGGCTTGGTTCTGAATGGACAGCTTTCCTTTCTCTTGTATAACACAAGTATTATTTCCCACACCTTGTTGTTTACCCCTTACTAACATACTTCTATTTTGTTGTTGGGAATCATCAGAAACTTCCTTACATATAGCCTGCCTTGGAATCTGGTTTGGCAATGGAACTTTTGGTTGAGAGCAAAGGTTTCCACCCCCAAGGATTTGTCTATGATCAATTGCGTCAGCCTCCTCTTCTCTATCAGGTCATGTCTCTACACCATCAATAATGTTGTTTTCTGCTTCTGTAAAAAATCGTTCCAGATTTAGATTGGCTACAATCTCTTCCACCTGCAACTCCCTTTCCGCTACACTACCAAGACTGGAGGAAACTTCAGAGTCATCTTCCCCTTCAACCTCCTCCAAAATGCATGCTACCCAACCTTCATCCACGGAATCCCTCTCTGCCACACTTCCTTGTGCATACCTAGGGTTTGGACGGTCTGAATAAGAGTGAACATCAGAGTCCGAAGCCACGTCTGTACGAGGTACCCATTGTAGGAAGCCCCTTGAACCTTGTTCAGTCCTTCGTGACTGTCCAACCAGAACTATCTTCGTTGGAGAAGAAGATAGACGGAGGATGTTGTCTATAGTCACAAGCTACTTCCCCTGACCCATGTGATCACTTAAAACACGTGGGTCAGTCTTCACACCACTGGTTAAACCACATCTACACCCGGTTGGTTCAGAGTAGGCGGTTCTCATATTATATTTACTCGACCCACACCCCCTCTTAGCCACATCAGCATAGGAAACCCGACCCTCTTTTGCTCCTTATAATTCAAAATTTTTTGAATTTTTTCCTTTAATTAGCTTACTTGAGCCTTGGTTTTCCTTGGTCGACTTTACAGCTTCCCCAAATAAACCTCCTTTCTCGCCAGTAACTCTCACCACCGGTTGCATGCCACATGTATACCAGCCTACCACCTCAATGTCTTCAACCTTTGTTCTTCTTCCCCAAAGAGTCGCTTCCACTTTCGAAATCAGCCAAACACGATACCAGTATCCATCAGCAAAACATCAACTGATCTGGGTAGAAACTTTAGTTTCACCCTGCAATTTTAACCTCATCAGCGTGTAAATCCTGAAAGTTAAACTCCTCCATGGCTCCTCCCAACAACTTCACTATTTTCTCCAGGTTTGACACGTTCCATAGATGAAATGGAAGACCTAGCAACTTGAGTATGAAACTTCCAGGGTTGAGTTCCATTTCATTACAGAGTGGCTTCCAATTCTGGAGATGGAACAGACCCTCTTTAGAATCAAACATAGTGAAATCCCACTGCTCATCACCTACGCCAAGGATTGCCTTCCTATCAGAAAAGGGCTTCAACGCAACATTGGATTGAGTCCCTACGTTGCACACTACTGTATCCAATACTTTTCTCCAATCCTTCACTTCCTTATTAGTTGTTACTGTTAGACAGTATATGCCCTTAGCTCCAATCAGTTTGATGTACATTATGACATTTATTGTAAATGAATATAGTACATATTTGATTCATGTTATATTGGTGTGTTTCTTTGTAATACCCTTAAACTGGACACTTATGAGACTCGTGTTAGTTTAGAATCTTCACATTGAATATAGATCTGGGGAGATTTATCCTGCCAAGGCTGACACTGATGTGCCGCCAAGTTGGTTGGGGTGGCTTGTCTCAACTGCCAGGGTAAGACCTGAGGTACATGCAGTGTGGGTTTTCTTGAAACCCTAAACCGGGCCAAATTCCAGCATTAACCTGGACCTTGGAGATAGATGGGCAAAACTGGAATGTTACACCTAACCCCTTGACTCGATTATGGTACTGCACTAGGTGTTGGATTGGATTGTCTTTGATATGCCAATCAGTGAGATCCTTAGAGGGGGTCAAAACCTGGGTATGTTGGGGCAGTCCGAGAATTCACCTGAGTGGGTGATCGTAGTGACAGGATCAACCCCTTTGTTGGACAAAGTGAATGATCGAGGAATGCACTCTCTCTAGTGGAAACCTAAATTGTCGGAATTTGATTTCAAACTTGTTGAAATTTGTTTTGCTATACATATATATTACGGTTTACAAAATTTCAAGAGTGGATTTTCTGGCAAAACTCCAATCAACCGAAACTCAAGTGGAAAGGAAAGATTCAAGATGGTGGAAGGAATTTAGAAATAACCTATTATCAATCAAATCTTTCTACAAGAACTCGTCAAGGTCAAATGGAGAAAGTCCAAAATCGAAAGGCATCTGGGGAAACGTTATCCCCACAAGGGTGGAAGCTTTTGCTTGGCAAGTGGCATTGGATAGCAATTTAACATTAAACCATCTTCAAAACAAAGGTTTTCACCTAGCTAGCAGATGCTATCTTTGTGAGAATGCAGAGGAGAATGTCTATCATTTGCTTGTTGAGTGCCTTTCCTCCAGGTTCATTTGGGGCTTCTTCTTTGGGCTCTTCAAGTCTGGCGGGTGGTCTTCAATTCTGTGGAGGAGATTTTCTCCAAGTAGCCAAAGGTAAAGGGAAATGTCAAAGCAAAGATCACCTGGAGTTGCATTCCTTTTGCTGTTTGCTGGGAACTTTGGAAAGAAAGAAATAGAAGAATATTTGAAGAGAAGGCTCGAACAAAGGACCATATCACATTACTATGCAGCAAAAGAATTATGGGTTGGGTTCTCATTCTCCCAAAGTTTGAAGGAATCTCAAAAGAAGACCTTGGTTCTAGTTTTTGGAACATTCTGGAATTGGCTTAAAGTTTACCTTTTGTTTGGTTTATGTATTTCTCCTTTTTTTCTTTTCAATGTCTCCCTTATGTTTGTTCCACTCTCCTTTATAGCTTTGTTTTCTAGTGATATCTCATCACTATCAGATGTACTTCTTTCTATTATTAATAAATTTTCTTTTTATTTATTACCAAAAAAAGAAATTAGATGAGGCCCATTATGGGGTATCATATAGATAATTCCCTTAATTACATTCTTAAAATCAAGAAAGAGAAAACTCTTCAATTCTAAATTAAAAGAAATAAAACAAAAAATAAATTAAAATCATTTCGTAAGAATCTTGATCTAATACTAAATTAAAAGAAATATCTCTCAAATTTTTGAAAGACAAAAGGGAAACAGAAATCCTAGTAAACAAATACAATGCACTTGATTCTTAAATACGATAATCAGTTCTATTACTTAGGCCACGTTCGCATCTCAGTAAATGCACTTATCCGGGCAAGTGTTTCTTGGGAAACACTTATCCGGATAAGAGAAATTACCAGTGTTCTTTTATTCCCCAAGTGAAGGTGTACAATGACCGATTTATCCAAAAATGTGATGCTATTAAAGGGACAATATTGTCCCATCACATATTAGCAATTTTCAGTGCGCATGGACAAGTAATTTACTGAAGTCTAAGGAGAGTATTACTTCCCCAGGTAAATGAGCCGCATGGGAATCATTCTTTTCCATGGGACCCACCAATACTAGAAAACAAATGCAGGTTTTTTTTGTGGGACCTACCAACTTACCCGCCCCCACTTCCCGGAAAACAAACTAGGCCTTAATGGAGCTCTAGGCCTATCTGAAACTTTTTTCTTGGCAAGCTCTATGTGAAACTTTGATACATGGGAGAGGAAGAATCCAATTTTTGCAATCAGACCTGTTCAATTAGCTGATTGTAGGCAATCTCTTCCTTGAAACTTCTGCAATTAACATTGTCAAATTTGAACTAAGAATATAGGCTGCTATCAGCCCTCATGAACTACATTTTAAACTTGAGTTTTTGAATACTGTAATCAGCCAGGTTGATTACAAGGCTGTATGCAGCTTTTTCTCTCTTTAATTATGTTATTTCTCAACTATGTAGAGGAATAGAAAGAAACTTTCTTAAGCACATTCTCAATCACATAACCCTAAACCTTAGAACCAACCTAAGAAAAAAATGGTTATGCTTCAGTTTCCTAACACTGGATCATACCAGTCTTGCATTACATAAAGTCAATAATGCAACAAATACAACCTTGCTATGATGAAACTACAATAACAATATGCAGAAACATGCATTTCTTAAAACATGTTCCTATCCATGACAATATGCATGTCATTGAGAACATATATCAAATCCTTCCAAAGAAATCGATTCATGAATAGTTTAGTACGGGACAATAAGATACAAAACCTGGAACAGTAGCACGAGCTCGCAGTTCCTTGGATAGTGCAGCTACTTGATCTTTGCTTGGTACCTGAGATACAAAAGGTACATGCTTAATCCTAATTAACAGTGAGAAATGAAAATGCAGCAACCATCCAAAATTAACAAAAAGAAAATCCAAAAGTACAATGTTAACTTTCATCTGCCCCTCCAATACTACAATGTCAACTTTTACAAAAATTAGCAACTTCACTAAGATTACTTAAACTAATAGTAACCTGATTCAAGCCAATATTGGTCCCAGCTACACAGGTCATCTTTTTATCAGCAATGTCAAATTTTTACTATAAAAGAATAAAAGAATGATGTACAAACAGTTTTTACCTGGCATCCCTGAAGCTGGCCTAGCCCCTGCTAGCCACCCCATTCATTTATTTCTATTACAGCTAATCATGGGGGATCTTCCCCCAGTACAGTGTGTTTCCATTTGCCCCTTATCTTGCTAATCTATCTTCCGTTTCATACCTTGGGATCCATCTATAACATTTTTTCTGATTTCTGCAGCAAATCAGCTAAAGATAACAGAAACTGTGTGTTGCAATTCCACATTATCAAGAGTCATATGCATTATTAAATTGTGAGCCATTGAGCCCTCGAATAATTTGCATTACCTATTGTGCTGCCCCTTACCCTTCCGGATCCTTCAATTTGCCTAAGATCACTTCTTACTGCTGCAGTGGGTGCTATGCACATGTCTAAAACACTTTATTGTAGTTTGTATCATGTTATCACTTATTGGGGCTATACCTAAATTCCAATGAATAGGCTCATTTCTAATCCCATTCTTTCTGGTTTTGCCACTCATCCATTTCATTATTGTATCCCTGCCACACTCATTTTCCAACATCCCAAAACTTTGTCTCATATAACATAGCAAGCCTTATAGACAAATTATAAAATTTTCTTTTTACAAGATTGATACCAATCAACTACACAACACTCTCAATGCACCCCTCCATTTCATCCACCCCACTAAAATTTGATGGGCAACATCTTCCTCAACCACACTTTTGCTATCAATTATCAAACTAATGTAATGGAAGTCATCATTTTGAAATAACTCTTGGTCTCCAATCCTAATTGTACCCTAATGACCACTCATGTCAGTGCTAAATTTACATTGCATATACTCTGTCTTTGTCCAACACTCCCTTTTTTTTTTGATAATTGAAATGATTTTATAAATCAGCAATAAAATAGTACAAAGTCCTCATGGAAAGGTACGAGTTGCAACCTCTCCAGGCTAGTTAAGCACAAATTTCCGAATTAATAATAACTTACATAGAAGCACAAAAAAGATCTTCCCTATATACCCCCTATTTGGCTAGAGCATCAGCCAAAGAATTAGCAGACCTACTAACCCATTTTACCTCCACTCTCATATTGCTGGTTAACAACTTTACTTTTTTTATGAGATCTTTGTAGCCCCAAATGGTGGTATCCAAGTTTAGGAGCCACCTGGTTACCACCTGAGAGTCCCCTTCAACTACGAGATGCTTCACCCCAAGCTGGTTGGCGATATGAATTCCTTGTACTGCAGCAAGTATTTCTGCCCTTGTGGAATCCCCCACTCCCACCGGTCCTGAGAATAGGGAAATTATGTTGCTGTCCTTATTTCTCAGGATACCCCCTATACCTGAAAGCCCGGGATTGCCTTGACTGCTTCCATCAAAGTTCAGCTTAATGACACTTTCCAAAGGCAGAACCCATTCTGACAGAATTCTATCCTTCTTTGTTGAAGTGTTGGCTATTACTAGCCAATTTCTCTACAAATCATCAAAGGAGAAGTCATCAAAGATATCCACAGTTTTCAGCCAATGGATTGCTCTTGTTAGGATACAATCCTTCATTTCATCTAACCCTCTTTCCTTCTCTAAAAAAATTCTTGCATTCCTTTCCTCCCAAAGAGTCCACAGAGTGGCTGCCCTGACACATCTCCACATGACCTTACCTCTTCTAGTGTGCCAAACAAAGACAAATGGGTTGAATAACAAGCTTAAATCAGAAGGAAGAGACCACCTACCTCCAAATAGACAAAGGCTCCACCTCCAAATAGCTGTAGCAAAAGAACAGGAGATCAACAAATGGACACAGTCCTCATTCTCGGCCTTACACAAGGAGCACCAATTTCGGGAAAGACAAAGCGAGGGTCACTTTCTCTGTAAGTTTTCCAAAGTATTGATCTTCCCATAGAAAACTTCCCAGCAGAATACAGCAAATTTGGGGGGAATAGGTCGCGCCCAGACTTCTTTGACAAGGAATCCTTGGGAAGAGGGGTTAGAACTGAGGGATTTTAGAAAGGAAGAGCAAGTAAAAGTACCTTTTGGAAGAGGAGCCCAAATCCGTTGATTAGCACAATAACACAATTCGACTCACCATCCCTTAACCCTCTTCGAAATCCAAAGTCCCAATTTAAAGATAAGGGGTTTAACGAGCTTGGGAGAAAAGATGCAATTGGTTCATGTTTGTAAAGGGAAATGGAATACAGCGAAGGGAAACAATCTTTGAGGGGTTGAGTACCCACCCAAATATCCTCCCAGAAAAGAATAGCATTACCAGAACAAGCACCAAACCTGATGAATCTGAAGAAGCGAGGGAGAATACCATGTATAGCCTTCCAAGGTGTAGTAAGGGTAGCTCGACGAGATATCCCAGAATCCCAACCATTTCCTGCACAACCATGATTGCTTGCCACCACTTCATGCCATAATCTCTCTCTCTCTCTCTCTCTCTCTCTCTCTCTCTCTCTCTCTTTTCTCTCGGGGCCATCTCCATAGCCACTTCCCTAGAAGGGCTACATTCTTCAACACTATGTTCCCTATCCCTAAACCCCCTTCTTCCTTTGGTTTAGTAACTATCTCCCATCTGATCATGTGATCCTTTTTCACCTCTCCCGGTTCCCATAGAAAGTCCCTCATTCTCGTCTCCAGTTTCTTAGCCTCCCTTAGAGGAATCCTGAACACAGAAAGGAAGTAGGTTGAAGGTTGGCAAGTGTAGCCTTAATTAAGGTCAGCCTACCCCCTATTGAAATGTAATTCTTTTTCCAAGCCGCCAAGCACTTATCAAATTTCTCCACAATAGGGGCCCAAAAATTACTTTCTTTAGGGTTGGCTCCTAAGGGTAGTCCTAAGTATGTCAAAGGCCAGGAAGAAATATTACAACCTAAGCATTCTGCAATGGATTCAATCTCCCTATTCTCCAAGTTTACTCCAGCCACACAACTTTTATCAAGATTTACCTTCAAGTTGGAGACCCTCTCAAAGGTACTTATTAAGACCTTAAGGTTCTCCACTTTGCTTAACTCATTCCCTTCACAGAAAATAGCAATATCATCAGCAAATTGAAGGTGAGTTACTGGAATGCCCCTGCTCCCTATTCTCCATCCCTTTATTTGGCCCTCCTCATCTGCTTTGGAAATCATCCTACTAAAAACATCAGCAACAAGTGTAAAGAGGAAAGGGGAGAGTGGATCCCCTTGTCTTAAGCCTCTATTGCTTGGAAAAAAGTCCTTAACCATCCCATTCACCAGCACTGAATAACAACAAGAGTGTAAGCAACCTCTTATCCACTTACACCATTTATCCCCAAAACCATGTCTTCTCAACATCTCCAGCAGGAAATTCCAATCCACTAAGTCATAGGCTTTCTCCAAGTCCAGTTTGCAAAGTAAGGAAGGAGGAAATGAGAGGGGATGGGTTTGTGGCTGCAGGACGGTGGAGGAAAATACTGAAGTTCAAAGCCAAGGAGTTTCCGCTTGAAGAGCTGAAAAACAAAGGTGGGGCAAGCTTGAAGATTAGGGAAGGAAAGAAGGCCACAGTGTTGCTGCAAGGTATGGAAGTGATTAACTAGTTCAAGGAGTATGTGAATGAAGCATGCCTCAAAGGTAAACAAAGAAACTGGAAGGAATTGAGAACTCAAGAAGGGAAGAGGTATGTTGTAGAATGCAGAAGAAACTGTAAAGGGGGTTACTTAGCTCTCTCTGAATTCTATGGGAAAGGAAGGAGGCAAGTAGTCTGCTTTCCTGAAGGTAGACAGGGTCTTGGATGGAAGAAAATCAATGGAATACTGGAAGAGTTTCATTACTACATGCGATTGGATATACTGAAGGAGAATGGTAAAACCATCAAACTCTCAAATGAAGATGAAGACCAGGTCCAAGAGCTACTAGCCTCTGGACAAAACAGGCTGGTTGGCTATTCCAGGAGAGAAGAGTGGGAAGATAAATATGTGGTTCGAGTTAAAAATCCGGTTAGCAACTGGAGGAGAGTTGCAGATCTGCTCGTATTACAGTTGAAGTTAAAAGGGAAGTTTATTTTAACACCTTTTGAGAACAGTAAAGTCGTGCTTGATTTGACTGAAGATAAGTTAGAGCTCTCAGCTATCAGTTTTCAATCTGATTATGGTGTGATTACAATATCTAAGTGGAACTTTTCATCTAACTCTAAAGAGTTCTTCACTGAGGATGGGGTGGTGATACGAGTTCTTGGTCTGCCCTTTCATTTGTGGAAACAAGAAGTAGCCGCATCCATTGCACTATTATGTGGTGGTAAGCTTGCCAGAGCTTTTTGGGGGGACCTTCGATCAGCAGCTCTCCTTTTGAACAGAGTGAAACCATAAGATATTCCCAGAAAACTGGAGATAAACGTGGAAGGTTGCTTCTACTCAGTTTGGCTGGCCGCCTCCATAGAAGCTGCACTATGGAGGGAGGCTCACAAGGAAGGGGATGAGAAGGTAGAAGAAGAGGCCCTACGTGGAACAAGGAGAGTGATAATCTCAAAGGTTGATCAGTCTTTCACCGATTTGGGTAAGCAAAAACTGGAGACTTTAAAAGAGAAGGGGCAGATGGGTGGTCAAAGACGTGGAGTGCAAGCTATCAGTAAGGAGTGCAGTATTTCTTATGCAAGATAGTTAAAGGAGGTAAGAGGGAGATTTTGAATTTAAGTTATGAAGGAAGATTAAAAGTGTTAGAGTGAGCCGAATAAGGGTAATTTAGTAATCTTATGTCAGTTAAGTACTTTGCTTATGTGGCTATTTTATTAGAGTACTCTGCCCCACACTTAAGTGAGGGCAGTTTAGTCTTTGGAAGTGTAATTAGAACCTAATAAACACAAGGGGGTCGACTGAATGGAAGACTAATCAGTTCGACTAAACCCTCCTGTTCTCTCTTTCTCTTGTCTTCTTCCTCATCTTCTTCTTCCTTCTTCACTGGTTCGAACTACTGTAGCTGCTTCAAAACATGGTATCAGAGCAAGGTTTCTGACCTGCTTCCGCTTGCAAAGCATCTCAGCTGTGTTCGTGACACCCTCCTCTTCGTTTCTAGTTGGTTAATGGAGAGAGCTGGTTCGCCCTAGGTCTGAGACATCACAGTTCGTTGCTCTCTGCTGCGCACAGTTTTCTTCATCAAGGAAGGTGATTTCAGCAGTGAATGGTTGGCTGATACTCTCAAAGGAAGGTTGGTTATTTAGTCCTCTTGTGTTGCTGGTATTTCTGGGTAGGAACCCTTCAAGAATCAGTTAGTACTGATTAGAACCTAGAGAACTAGGTTCATTGTTGCCCTAAAAAGGGCTGTGTGTGCAGTAGCCGAATGGTGTAGGGCTGCTGTGAGTTGTTGAGTGGTGTTAGGGCTGCTGTAGGTGGCCGAGTGGTGTAAGGTGGAATGCAGTGACCTTGCCAAACTCCTTGTGGTCGTGTAATGCCCTCTTAAGTGTGTTAAACAAATCTGAACTGGGTGTAGCAGTTTGACTGTGTTGTGGTGCTTGTGATGCGCAATTTTTTTTTATTGAGTGGTTGTAAGAGGGCCTACTGTTGTGTTGTGGTGCTTGTGATGCCTATGTGGGTCGTAGGTGTGTGAAGTCAGCAGTAGTGTAAAGAAGAACAAGTGTGTGCTCCCACTGTTGTGTTTAGGGGCTGCAATAGGTGCTGAAGTATCAAACTGTGAACAACATCAATCAGCTTGTAGCTGAGAAGTAAGGTTAGAGGCAACTGTGAAAGAGTACAATGGCAGCAATAGGAGATGGCTACAATGATCAGAAACCTAATGTGGTAATTTCCTCCGACTACCTAGGGGTACAAATGACCTCAATTAAGTTGAATGGGGAGAACTATGTTCCATGGGCCAAACCAGTGGAAGTGTTTCTCAAGGCAAAGAAGAAAGTAAAGCATGTAAGAGATGAAAAGCCATCGGAGGACTCTCTAGGGTTTGATGATTGGGAGCAAGAAGATGCTCAAATCATGACTTGGCTGTGGAATAGTATGGAACCTAAAATTAGTGCCAACTCCATGTTTCTTGATACGGCTAAGGATATATGGGAGCATGCTATATTCTGGACAAGATAACACAACAAGAGTGTATCAGCTTTATCAGGAGTATTTTGATTTACAACAAGGAACCAAAACACTAGAAGAGTACTATGCCAACATGAAGAATATAAGGAATGAACTCAATGTCTATCACCCCCTTACTCCAGGTATTAAAGTTCAACAACAGCAAAGGGAGCAACTAGATGTTACAAGATTTTTAGTGGGGCTGAAGTCGGAATATGAACCAGTTAGAGCCCAAATATTGGGGGGCTCTACTCATCCTACACTTGAGGAAGTATTCTCAAGGCTTCGTAGAATCTCTCTGGGACAGACAGAGAACTCCACACAGTCTGATAGATCAGCACTTGTGACAGCTCGAGGGGTTGGATATAGTACAAGAGGGGGAGGTCATGCTCCCCGAGGAGGCCGTGGCAGTTCCATGATTAGTCGGGGTGGTCGTGACTCAGGGGGAGGCCGTGGCAGAGGGAAGAATAACTCTACAAGGAAATGCACTCATTGTGGTAGAGAGGGACACACAGTGAATTTCTGTTATGATCTACATGGCCCTCCCTCTAAATGGGCTAATCATGCTGTAGCGGGTGAGGTTGATATCAGTGACAGTAAACCGGCAGACCGAACTCATCCCACATCTACATCTACCTCTGGGAGGGAAATGGTGAGCGTACCGCGTGATGAGTATGAACGGTTCCTTCAAACACTTGCCCAATCAGGTATTGCTTGCATGCCATCTAAAACCTCTCCCTGGATTATTGACTCTGGAGCCTCAGATCATATGACCGGGACTCCAGGTGTGTTCTCTTCTCTCTCTAAAACCTCCACATCACAAACTGTTACACTTGCCAATGGGTCCTCATCTCCCATATGTGGTGTTGGTAATATTGACATGGCTCCTGTGCCCTTATCATCTGTTTTATATGTCCCTAAGTTTCCATTCAATCTTATGTCTGTTAGTAAAATAACCAAAGCTCTTAACTGTTCCGTTACCTTCTTTCCTTCCACCTGTGTTTTTCAGGATCTCAAGACGGGGAAGAAGATTGGTGGGGGGCATGAAGCTGGTGGACTGTACTATCTTGACGGTGGTGGATCTTCAATTGCTCTTCAGACTTCGCTTACTCCTCTACAATGGCATTGCCGACTAGGACATCCATCTCTCAAGGCTCTCAAGATTGTGGTCCCGTCATTGAGTCATTTGTCAATTTTGCAATGTGAGTCATGTCAGTTTGGGAAACATCGTCGTGTGTCCTTCAGTCCAAGAGTTGAGAGTCGTATGTTGAGTCCTTTTTCTTTGGTTTATTCAAATGTTTGGGGTCCAATCAAAATAGAGTCTTATAATGGGTACAAGTATTTTGTCTCCTTTATTGATGATTGTTCAAGAATGACATGGATTTACTTAATGAAAGAAAGAAGTGAATTGTTTTCTATTTTTCAAAAATTCCATGCTGAAATACGCACACAATTTGGTGTTCCAATCAAAATTCTCCGTTCAGATAATGGTCGTGAATACTTTCTTACTTCATTTCAACAGCATTTAGAACAGCATGGCATTATTCATCAGACATCATGTGCATACACCCCTCAACAAAATGGGGTAGCTGAACGGAAGAACCGTCAGCTTCTTGAAACTGCACGGTCTATTCTTCACCACATGAATGTTCCTAAACGTTTTTGGAGTGATGCTGTGCTCACTGCATGTTTTCTCATTAATCGGATGCCCTCCTTCATTCTTCATGGTCGGTCCCCCTTCTCTATCTTGTTTCCCACTTTATCTCCATTCCCATTAATTCCTCGTGTCTTTGGTTGTGTGTGCTTTGTCCACAATCTGAGCCCTGGAATAGACAAGCTAGATGCACGCTCAATTAAATGTGTCTTCCTTGGCTACTCACGGACTCAGAAAGGGTACAAGTGTTATAATCCCATTACCCGGAAGTGCTATGTCTGTCCTGATGTCACCTTTTTTGAGTCAGTCCCCTTCTTCTCAAGTCCTGAAGCACCCTCGTCTCCACCCACACTTCCTCTTCCTCTCCCTGTCAGTGATCCAGTTCCAGATGTTGTTGTTGGAGTAGACTCATCACCTCATCCCATGCAGATCACCACCGAACGTCCACCAATCCGGCAAGTGTATACACGTCGAACGGCACCGGCCCCTCCTCCAGCTTCTACCTCATCTGCGGATCCTCTCATGGCTCCGATTGTTGAACCCTCAAACCTTGATCTACCCATTGCCTTACGGAAAGGTAAACGCAGTTCTACCCTCCATCCCATTTCCAATTTCGTTTCATTATCTCGTCTTTCTACATCACATCGCCAGTTTGTTTCTCTTTTATCCTCTATTTCCATACCTAACAATGTCCAAGAAGCTCTCAGTTCACCTGATTGGCGGCAGGCAATGGAGGAGGAACTTTCTGCTCTTCAACATACTCAAACGTGGGAACTTACTACTCTCCCACCTGGTAAGCATGCTGTGGGATGTAAATGGGTGTATACTGTGAAATACTTGCCAGATGGTAGTGTAGAGCGTCTGAAGGCCAGACTTGTTGCTAAAGGTTACCCCCAGTTGTATGGAGTAGACTACATGTTCGTGTACTAATTTCCCTGGCAGTTATGTATGATTGGCCTCTGTTTCAGCTTGATATCAAGAATGCCTTTCTCCATGGTGATCTTGTGGAGGAGGTATATATGGCGCAACCACCTGGGTTTGTTGCTCAGGGGGAGGATGGTAAGGTATGCAGATTGAAAAAGGCAATTTATGGGTTGAAACAATCGCCACGTGCTTGGTTTGGGAAGTTCAGTGAAGTGGTGAAGAGTTTTGGAATGAAGCAGTGCCAGGTAGATCACTCAGTGTTCAGCTATGACTCAGAAGCTGGGAAGATTCTATTAGTGGTCTATGTGGATGATATTGTCATTACTAGCAGTGATAAATTGGGGATTGGAAAATTAAAGGTATTTTTGCAAAACCATTTCCAAACAAAAGATCTTGGAACATTGAAATATTTCTTGGGAATAGAGGTTGCCAGGTCAAAACAAGGTGTAAATCTGTGCCAAAGAAAATATGTTATTGATCTATTGGAAGAAACAGGACTGTTAGGTGCAAAACCGGCTGAGACCCCTATGGAATCAAATGTTAAGTTGAGCAGTGATACAGGAGAAGTATTTGAAGATCCTGGAAGGTATAGACGACTAGTGGGGAAGCTGAACTATCTAACTATCACGAGACCCGACATATCCTTTGCAGTCAGTGTGGTGAGCCAATTCATGCAGGACCCTCGTATACCTCACTGGGATGCAATTCTTAGAATTGTGAGGTATCTGAAAGGAGCTCCAGGCCGTGGACTATTGTATAAACCAGGAGGAAAACTTGAAATAGTGGGGTATACAGATGCAGACTGGGCAGGCTCAGTGAATGATAGAAGATCTACTATGGGCTATTGTACATTTCTTGGAGGAAATCTTGTGACGTGGAAGAGTAAAAAGCAGACGGTTGTGGCCAGAAGTAGTGTTGAAGCTGAGTATAGGGCCATGGCACATACTACCTGCGAGTTAGTGTGGTTGAGGAATCTTCTACAAGAAATTGGGTTTCACATGGATAAACCTATGAGACTGTATTGTGACAACCAAGCTGCACTCCATATCTCATCCAATCATGTATTTCATGAGAGAACAAAGCACATAGAGGTTGATTGCCACTTTGTGAGGGAGAAGGTCCTTGCTGGAGAGATAAACACAGAACATGTGGGCTCGAATGATCAATGGGCAGATTTGTTTACAAAAGCTCTAAACTCAGGGAAAGTGAATCATCTATGTAACAAGCTGGGATTATATGACATATATTCTCCAGCTTGAGGGGGAGTGTTAGAGTGAGCCGAATAAGGGTAATTTAGTAATCTTATGTCAGTTAAGTAAAATAACCAAAGCTCTTAACTGTTCCGTTACCTTCTTTCCTTCCACCTGTGTTTTTCAGGATCTCAAGACGGGGAAGAAGATTGGTGGGGGTAAAGGTTGATCATTTGTGGAAACAAGAAGTGGCCGCATCCATTGCACTATTATGTGGTGGTAAGCTTGCCAGAGCTTTTTGGGGGGACCTTCGATCGGCAGCTCTCCTTTTAAACGGAGTGAAACCATAAGATATTCCCAGAAAACTGGAGATAAACGTGGAAGGTTGCTTCTACTCAGTTTGGTTGGCCGCCTCCATAGAAGCTGCACTATGGAGGGAGGCTCACAAGGAAGGGGATGAGAAGGTAGAAGAAGAGGCCCTACGTGGAACAAGGAGAGTGGTAATCTCAAAGGTTGATCAGTCTTTCACCGATTTGGGTAAGCAAAAACTGGAGACTTTAAAAGAGAAGGGGCAGATGGGTGGTCAAAGACGTGGAGTGCAAGCTATCAGTAAGGAGTGCAGTATTTCTTATGCAAGATAGTTAAAGGAGGTAAGAGGGAGATTTTGAATTTAAGTTATGAAGGAAGATTAAAAGTTTCAGACCAGGCCGAACCAAAAAAGAGTGAACTTGAGCCTCACGTGCCAGTTAGCACACGTGGGCCTCAAAAATGTGTTGGGCCTGTTAAAAAAACCAAGAGTGGGCCGTGTCCTCTTAAGTCGGCCCAGATCAAGCCTCACTTAAAGAGGGCACGTGACTCACTTAAGTCACACGCGCTTGGGAAGGGGGAGCCTCCAAATAGATGGTAAAAACCATCTATTTTCTTCTCCTTTTAGCCCCTCCTCTCATTTCCGCGCACCAGCTGCAGGTTCGGCCACTTCGTCGCTACAATGGCTTCCGACCGAGAAGGAAAACCATTTACCCTTGGATAGGCAGAATAACAGAAGCAGAAAACGGCGGGATTTAGACCTTGTTGAAGACAGTGCTTACTTAGGTGAAGAAGATAGTTCAGCGAAGGTCTCCAGCTCGTTACAGTGGAGACCCTCGAAGAAGTTGCCGATTAAGGAACAGGATCGCCGTAATCCCAGGAGTGTGAAGAGTAGTGAGGTCTTCAACTCTGATTCGGAAAGATTGACAAACGATGAAGATTTTGCTGTTTCCGGTTCAGATTTTGAAGAAACTGTTAGCTTGGGAAGTATCGATCTCCAAAAGCCAAGAGATATATTGGAAGAGGGCAGTTTAAACACTGAACTGTTATTCCTCGAGGAGGAGACGGATCTGCAAGATTCAGATTTTGAAGAAACTGTTAGCTTGGGAAGGACCATGTGGAGAAGCCTTCACACTGCATTGATTTGGATGATTTGGAAGCTTGTACCGGTTATATATATTTTGTCTTCTCTATATCTTTGACTATTAATAAAATTCTATTCACTTATCAGGAAAAAAAAACACGTAGCAGAAATTTGGAGCTTTTATCTAACCCACAAAATCTCTCATGGCAAAATTTGACCTAAGTTCCCAATCCTTGTCATTCTATTTATCATGCTTGTTTGCAAACTGGATCACAAGGAGTAATATAGTAACTGAAACAAGTAAGCTTGTAGATTGGAACGTTATAATCATCCAACCAATAGATCTCTTTGCCAAGAAAATCTCCATGATAAAACTGAACAGAGTATTATTGGAATAAATATTTGCAAACTGGATCACAAGAAGTAATATAGTAACTGAAACAAGTAAGCTTGTAGATTGGAACGTTATAATCATCCAACCAATAGATCTCTTTGCCAAGAAAATCTCCATGATAAAACTGAACAGAGTATTATTGGAATAAATATCCTTTTAAAGATGACAGAAGAGACAGGAAATCATACAAAGATTACCTTCCCAGTTAGAAGAAGCCACAGGAGGCCCTCAGGCAAAGGCTCTCCCCCAGGATTTGCAGCTGGTAATAATTTCTGGCATTCAGGAATAGATAGACCCCTAAAGCGAATTCCCTAAAACCCAAGAAAGAAAATTCAATTTTCCAACCTAAAGTAGAAAAGTAAAACCAAATACAGCAAAATAATATATCAAAAAATCCCATTTCCAGTAGTAACCCAAAAACAACTTTATGAATAGCTAAATAAAAAGTATACCTCATCTGGGTCAAGTAAAGAGGTTTCCCAAAGCATTCCTGTCATTCCTCTCATTCCACCAATTACCTACCAAATTACAAGAGGCAGATAATTTAAGTTGAAGACACATAAACAAATATATGGTTCTCTAAGATTTACAACACAAACTTATTTAAAAAAAATGTGAAAACAAAGAAGCTGCACTTGTAACATTTTTCTTCCCAATAGCCACTACTGAGAAGATACAATAAAACCAACATAAGTATTTTTACCATGTCAACTGTAATGTTCCCAAGCTGAACCTTCCCACATTCTGCTTTCAGCTTTTTCAGTCGCTCCTGAAATGGAATAAAAATAGAGCTAATGAAACTCTAGAAAAATAAATTAAATTTCGGATCTTGAAAGCATTTAACTAATCAGCACAAACATTATGAGAATCCCTTAAATGTTGCAATATACATATTACCATTTAATACCCTAAAAGACTCCATGTTTAACTAGGAAAAGTCTTAAACATTTTAAGGGAGAATGAGAACGGTTCTAGGAGAACAAATAACAAAACATAATAGTTATCATGTTGGACAATTGCATTTAAATATAATTTCAATTATCTTCCAGAAGAAAAAAAAAATGAACGTGGTGCACTATATTTATATTTAATAATTGTAAAACTGCATCATGTTATATGGAAAAACAATATAGGTTATGTATGATACCAAAATCATCCAAGTTCATGATTCAAAACAAGAACTTCAAGACACACCTCTTGAAAACAAAACTTTTTTTTTATTTTTTTGTCATGAAAAGTACAATACATAGAAGTATATAAGATGAGTTAGATACATAGAAGAACTAACAAACCTGCTGTTCTGGAATCAATTCCTTCAATTGAGAATGAAGATCCTACATGATAAAGAACAAATTTTATGATCAAATTCAGTTAAAAAAAAAGAAATAAGAAAACTAAAATAGGAATACAGAAGACAAACAAACAACTAGAAATACTGGTCTTTAGCAACTTTTCCGGGTAAGCTTCAACATTAATAGAAGAAACATGGGGTGGGGGCTCATTGATCACCTATAGAGAACGCAAATGAAAAACTAGTATATTGCAACTTTCCAAGATAAGCTTCAAAGTTAATAGAAGAAATGGGGGTGGGGGGAAGGGGGAGTCGTTGATAACCTATACGTGCTGAAAATTTACATCCTTGTAGTTATTGACCAGCTGAAAGTATCAACCTTTAAACTATAAATGCATGGCTTCTTTCTGTGAATTATCGCGGTTACCATGAAAATAATAGCAAAACAATGAGAGTACACTGAATCCTACACCCATGCAAACTAAAGAAATTTATTTCATATTCAATGTTTCTATCAATTACTCAATTTATAATTATGCCATCTCCTGAAGTATTTCCTAAGTAGCATTTCACATTTTCAAAGAGGAATCAATTTAAGAAATGGTTCAAGGAATCATCAAGACAGTGAAGCTTCTTTTGTTGCATGGTAAGGGCTGAAATTGATGGAACCATGATTTCACAAATGTCTTTCATTTCATTTTCCTTCTCTTTTTTCCTTATTTTCTTTGAGCAGGAACGGGGAATAGTGGTTAGTAAGATAGCAACCATTTCAACTAGGAGACACGTTTTGTTCTTTTTTACTTTTGTTTTTTTACAGGTAAGAGACACTTCACTATAATGACAATTTTAACACCTAATGGTCCTGCTATTGCTTGATACAAACTAAGTAAGAAAAGTAAAATAAATTGACAAAGTCCATGGATGCAAGGACATATCATCCAATTTGAGGCAGTTGAATCCCAATTTAACCACCAGAATATGAAATGACAGCAATCATTTCTCCAAAAGTCAACTTGTGCTTATAAGAAATCCATAACGAATGGTCCAAAAATTCCATTCTTTGATATATAAAAAAAAAAAGGAGAACAACGTTGATAAATCAACTTAAATCAATGAAGCTTGTGCTTTCTTCGTTTTTTGAACCAAAAATGCACCCATGTACAACAAGGTCTATAGAGATAGATCGAATCTTACGGTCTCTGAAGAACTTTGCAGCCATCTAACAGAACCATTGAGACCAGATTGTTGAACCTGTAACAGTAACTTCAATTAGTAAATAAACAAGCATGGCAAATTCGGAAAATAGAAGAAAGGCCAGCATCGCAGTATTTAATGATCAACTCTTGATATGCACTGCTCTAACTACATAAGCGGCTCAAGATTAAAAAGGTTAATAAGAAACGCCGTAACGAATCAAAGAAAACAGCATTTCGACATCCACGTGACAGTACTTACGAGACGAGATCGGAGCCTTGAAAGAGCAGAAACGCTTCGGAGGAAAACCATTGCTGAGAACAATTCCCTACGCAAACGGAGCAAGCTCCTCTTTTAGAACATTAAAGATCTCCAAAATATAAAAACGAAGAAGAAACTTCAAAAGAGTAGAGTAGCAACGGAGAACGAGACAGGGTTCTATTCAATAATAAGGAAAATCAGACTACGCAGAGTAGTTGAAAATTAAAGTTAGGGTTTCATAGAAAGCAACCTTGATTCTAGCATAAGAAGAGTGCAGAAAATAACGAAAATGAATCCAGTTTCCATAATCAATGCGGTTAAACATGACCAAAATGCCAGAAAAAGAAATCTTCTTCGATAAATGAAATTTTAGAATATAACGAAACGTACAATAAACCAACAAAGGAGAGCCCGCGAACGAATTGCAGAGAGAAAAAGCAAAAGCAGCGAACAACCTCCCCGAGAATGGCAGATACAGAAACCAACGAATTGCAGAGGAAAATAAAAACAGGCAGAGTCAAGCGGAAAAATGTCCGTGATTAAAATGTCACTTTTACCCCTCATTCATATTTGTAATATCGAAAGTAACCTTGTATAAGGCCGGTCCCAATTAGGGTACTAGGGTTACTTACTTAAGTCTCGTATCATTCGGATACATTTAGTTTGAGGGAAATGTGAAAATTAAAACAAATAAATGGGCAAATTGGGTAGCTAATTCTGATAAGTTTCCAAATATAAACCAGCATTCCACGTGTCTTGGAAATGCAAATAAATGTAGACCGGCGACGGCTTCGCGGAATCGCCGCCGTACTTGACTTTGCCGGATCCTCAAAGCATGGTGGGAACACACATTCCCGTCTGCATTCGTGCGACTAACCTCCGCCTATCATTTTACCTTTATTATTTGTTTTCCCTTTGGCTTCGGAAGAAAGAAATATTTTTGTCGGATGGGAGTCATATAACCTCCGGAGGTAACAATCGCTGTCGGAAACTCGGAACAGACTAAGTTGACATGATTGGTTTGGGCCGTGAAAATTCAGTTGGGCCTAGTAGGCCGTTACTGAGAAGCTCAAGCCCAATTTGGAGTCTAGACAGCCCAGACGGCCCATGAGCTTTCATCTAATCATCTCCACCTTCTCTTCAGACTCCGGATCTCCTACCCATAATATCTTGTCCACGTCTACCCACAACACACTCTCCATGTGTGACTGCGATGTCATGTGGATAGACGTGGGCAAAGTTTGTATGAACAGGAGATCAGGACTCTTCTCTTCATCCTTCACTAACCATTTCATTTTATCACCTTGTGATTATCAGGGTACGTAACTTGGCTTCAACCAGTATAAGGTCTGTTCGAACAGCCTTTAAGGCCTTTTATTGGGAATATCACCCGGAAGATATGTGGGTTGGCATATTTTGCCAAGCAGCGGAAAACATTTTAGGCTTAATTTGGAAAGATTGCAAACAGTGCAAATACATATAAAATATAAGGTTTTACACTCTAATATTTGCATTTGTACTCCTTTCAAACTGAGCATTAATTCATAGTGTTGCCTTTGTCCTTCTGTTATTTTTCCCATTGCTCGGTTTGGAAATAGCACAGACTCAGTTTGGAAGGAGTACAAACACAAATATATAGAGTACAAAACCTGGTATTACGTATATATTTGTATTTATACTATTTAGACTCTGTTTAGAAGGAGTACAAATGCAAATATATAGAGTGCAATACCTTATATTTTATAGTACTTTATATGCATTTACACTGGACATATTTATATTTGTACTCTTTCTAAATTGAGACATAAGTACGAACATGTACAGTATAAATGCATACGAAATATAAAGTTTTGCCCTCTATTTGTATTTTATACTCCTAAACTAAGCCCGTGGAATCTCAAAATGGGTAATTTAATGATTTTTCTTTGAACGATAATTCTGATAACTAGTCGGGGCAAGGTGGGCTCTTTGTTGCATATCAAAGTTAAGGGGGTTAAGTGTTACAACCCCAAAGTACTGATGACTATTTGCAATTTACCCTGATATTTATGTTCACGAATTTGAATCTCAGTCTTAAAAAAAAAAAACAATATGAACCGAAGCTCGGTTAGGTTGGATTGGGTTGATCAAGCCTCACCACCAAATCTGAAGTTATGTCAGGTTTATACTTTTTAATCATATCCCTGATTAATTCAAATTTCAACCCCAATCCGACATTTTTCAAGTTGGGTTTGGACTAACCCGGTCAAAGTTGTAGGCTTAACTGAGAATGCCCAACATTCCATCCCAATACTGGGCTACTGGCCCAGGCCAATCCAGATTGGACTCCAAGACCCACAATCTTATATATTTGACATTACAATCATAACTAATTAAACCTTATTCCAACTGGAATCAGGCTTTATTCAGGATCAAATTTGATTAAGTTCAATACTAATTAAATTTGGATCTTAGGATAAGGTCATTTAATTTTTCAAACTCGAATTCAACCAATAAAATAGTCAACATGAAAGCTCACAAGCCTAACTTGATATATATGAAAAAAAAAATGTGAAATATAAGAATATGTTACGATGAGTTTAAGTTGGCTTGAACAATGGATTGTACTTTGAAGTTGGGTTTTGTGTTTATATATTTTGTTCAAGTTATGAAGTATTTTTAGCTTAATTTAATGAAATTTATGTTGATTGTAGGTGATTTAAATTATGACGAGTTATTGACTTAATATGCACATGAAGGCATGACAATATTATACAAGTTTTGTGCTAATAGTTATTGTTATTTTATTTTCATTTTTAATGAAAATTACCAGGGAATTTTTTAGTTCAATTTTTATAGGATTTTGTATTAGAATAATTGATATTTATTGTTTATTTCCAATGTGAAAAAGCAAGGTTAATATGTCCATTTTAGGCTCACGTGCAATATCTCGGTTTCAAACTTACAAGTTCGATTGATTGTTTGAACTTTCAAGCTAAACTCAAATTTATCAAAGGGAGTGCCACACACTTTCCGAGCCTGGTGAGGGTATGATGTCACACTCTAAGGTGTGGCAACTTGACCATTATGCCCTTTATCTCAATGCCACGTGTTAGCCTTTGATTGACGGTCAACTCTAGGAATTGGGATCTGCTCCTCAGTCCTCACAGAGTGTCTCACACCGATCTATACACCAACACCCCACCACATCTCTCCATGAATAATAAGTACAAACACGGTAGATGTTCCCCAAGTGCTAAAAAGACATTCTATGAGGTTGATGTGAAGCACAGAGGGAAAGATCCTGACTCCAATTCTAGTTGCATCAATTACCCATATACCCCCACGTACGGGTCATGAGTTCAAATCAGCCCCCTATAAGATAGTTTTCCACAACATTCTACAGCACATTCCCACTGTCTGTTGAGAACATCTCCCGATGATAGTACCAAAAATGGTGAGGCATCATCGGGAGATGTTCCCACTACACGGCGGGAATGTGCTGTGGGACGTTGTCGAAAACTATCTTGTGAGGGGCTGATTTCAACTCCGAAGCCATAGTGTTTGATAATTTTTGGTTTGTCATTATTAGTTCAGCTTTGCCAAAGGAAATAGTAGTGTAGGGTCATCTTTTGCATTGGCGAGCCTTTAGTGTGAACTGTGAAGTTCATTTGGTCTGATGTCTTCTAAAAGGTTCCAAGCGGCTTATGAAAGACACATCAGTTTGGCAGGCAATTTTGCATAAGCATTGATCCATTGTAGCCATGTTCACGGATGTGTGATTGGACTTTGCACACTTCTCTAATGAGCAAACATGCAATCATAATGATGTGTCACCATTAATATTTAACATTTCAACTTTTAAGCCAAAAAATACATTGAAAAAGATATTTAATTGACTTTATATGATATACAATTGAATATTAAAAAAATATGATGTACATTTTAGTTTAAATGGTGCATTTTATATCATACTCTTAAGGCCCTGTTTGCTTTTCGAAAGCTATTTATCCAGATAAGTGCATTTACCTAGGTAAGTGTTTTTCAAGTAAGTGCATTTACCCAAAAAAGACTTACCCGGATAAGTGCATTTACCCATGTAAATAAGGCAAAGACCATTTTAACCATAAAAATCCATTATTAAAAGTGCATTTTTGTCCCATTCAAGTATTGTCAACTTTCAACTCAGGGGGAAAAGTTATTTACCCCACCTAGGAGGTAGGTATCAATTACCTAGGCAAGTGATACCTAGCATAATAAACTTTTCCTCGTCCCCACATAAATCTGAAAAAAGAACATGGGTTTCTTAGTCCCCTCCCCTCTCAAAATCCAAAACAAAAATGCCCCCTAAATGGTACATATGGCCAAGTGCATATGCATAGGGCTTTTCAAAAAAAAAAAAAAAAAAAACTAATCTATATAAAAGACACACATCTATAAAAAATTATTGATATAAAATTATTTTATTTTATATACAAAAAATAAGAATCAAAACAATTATTAATTTATTATTATTATTATTCTCTCCCTCTCTCTCTCTCTCTCTCTCTCTCTCTCTCTCTCTCTCTCTCTCTCTCTCTCTTTTATTTATATATATATATATATATATATATATACAAATGTGATTGCACACGCTTTGTGAATCCATATGACTTCATTATGAAGCAATACGATCAAGAAGCAGGAAATAGAGTATCAGAGTAAGGTAATGAAGATGGTGTTGAACCCGAGGAAAAAGATGATGAGAGACAACTAAGAAGACATTCACATCGTTTAAGTAGGAATGAGGCAATGAGACAAATAACTCACTTAAGAAAAGAAATAATAACAAAAATGTGGGAATATTACCAATTACAACACTCTCGAAGAAGGCGCTAATTTGAATTTTGTGATTTTTTTTATTTGAAAATGATATTATGTAAACAATGACTATTGTCACATTGTCTTTGTTTGCATTTGTTAGAAAATCATTGCTTTATGTTGTTTTTTTTTTTACCTAATTTCTATTATATTAGGTTTATTACATGTTTATTATGTGCTTGCTATATCTTAGATATTGAAGGACTGGAATCAAGAAGTCATAAGCCTAACATGACTTGGACCCTAGAAATGGACAATTGTCTAATTGAGGCACTTTTCCAACAAGTACATCTTGAGAACAAGGTTGATAAGAGTTTCAAGGGCCCTACTTATAAAGATGCAAATAGAGCAATTGGTTCTAAATTTGGGGTTGATTGTCATGTTGATCATATTAAGAATCGCTTGAAGACTATAAAAAAAAATTGCCACATTAAAATCTATTCTTAATCAAAGTGGCTTTAGTTGGAATGATCAAACACAGACACTAGATGTTGAACCTGAGGTTTGGAATTCTTATGTTGAGGTATGTTATTTTATATAATGCTTAGATTATGTTTCTTTTGTTATCATTGTCTAATTTGATGAATTGCCTTCTTTTTTCATAGTCTCATCCGGAGGCGAGACAATATCATAGGAAAAAATTGATAACTACGATGATTTGGTATTTGTTTGTGGAAATGATCAAGTTACAAGGAGTGGAGCTTTTACTGCAAAGGAATTGAACAAACGTTAAGCAACTTCAGCCTCAATGACATGGTACTGATGGTCAAGTTCCCACACCCTCAGATGGCATTAATGATGAAATTAGAGATTCCTTACTACGAGCAGGAGCAATAGATCCACCATCATCATCAAAAGGAAAAGGAAACTGGAAATTGAAAAAAAAACTTGAGAGGTTGTAGAAAATTTGGGAAAACTCACAAAGGCTGTTGAACGTGGATATAGCTTGTTCTATAGAGATATTCTCTTTCGGGATGCTATAAGCTTAGAGGGAATATCTACATCATTTTTGTTGAAGGAATTGGATTTTTATCGGATGATCAGTTTTATGCCTCGACATTTTATGCAATTATGCCAGAATTGAGGAATGATTGGTTGGTCATGAAGTTGGGAGTCCCGTTTTGATGTTAGCAATCCATAATTGATATGTGCCTATGAGCTTACCACTCTTTTACCTTATAGTTTGACATGATAATTTTGGTAAAAATTTTTTTAATGGTTTGAACTATGTTTTATAGGCATTTTGTTTGATTGACTAGGCATGACAATTTTGATATACTTCTATAAATATTGATATGCATTTTATTATACTTTTGGAATTGATATTGGTTAAAGAAATAGCTAATTATAAGCATATATTTCATTTATAATAGTTGTGGAACTCATGATTATTAATTTTTCATATGTTTTCCTTGCCTCACCAAATAAGGGAAAATTAAATTTTCCTACCTTTCCCATTGGTTAACCAAACAATGGATGGGAAAAAAATTTTCTCTTTCCTTCCTTCCCTTTCCCTTCCCTTCCTTTCCTTCAAACCAAACATAGCCTAAATGGACACATTGATACGGGCCCAATCCATTACATAGGCATAGCAGGAACCAAAAAAATAATACAATAAATTAATAAATTATGAAAAAAATGTCTCATCAAAGAGAAAAGAAAAAAAGAAACTAAATAATGCATTTTTTTTTGTAGACAATACACCATGAAGGCAAGAGATGCAAAGGTCCATCTCTAAACTACATGAACACCATAGAAACAATACACAATACAGGGATGGGTATATGTGTTAATAAGACTGAAAATAAATCTATTGACCATGGAGATATATGGAATAAATTCTTCATAGCAACATGGTTGTGAAGAAAAAGATTCCACGTGGCATCCTATCGTTCACTACAAGAGCCACGTGTAGAAGGGAAGGATTTCATGTGGCATCTTGTCTTTCACTTCGAGAAGGTCCATGTGGTATCTTGTCTTGGATTTTTCTTTCCTATTATTGTTTTTTTTTTTTTGCTAGTGAAAGTTATACCACAATTAGTAACAACACATTTTCACACTCATTCACTTTCCTACAACTAATTTGATGTTCTGGGTCTGGCATATCTCTTGTTAAGCCCCCCTCAACACTGTCTTCATTCATGCCACTAGTGAATGCAACAATGTGAATGCAACAGTTGCTACAAGTAGCACAGATTCAGCTTGTGTAGCTTTGAATTGTAGATCAGCTACGATCCCATCAAGATCTTCATCAAATGTTCATAATATTTGCAAGATAAGTGATTAATTGGCTCTAAAATAGCATACTGTATCAATCTAAAAATGTATTCAAAGGTAATGAAATCGTTTGAGCTCTTTTCCACCATTGGATCATTGCTTTCTCATTCACTTTATCTCTAACTATGAACTGAAAGTTAGGCTTAGACTCAACAAATCCAATCACTTATAATCCCTCTTATGGATAACTGTTTGACAAATGAGTAAAATTAAATGTATATGACAAAGTAGTTTTTTTTCTCTTATCAATTCTATATAAAAATTGGATTAGAACTATTATGTAAGATGACCCTATCAAAACCCAAATACCAAATACTACTACTTGTAATTGTAGACCGATATGCTTTTCTATTTTTTGGGTAGTTGTTTGTTGTTGATAAAGGGAAAAGATAATTGTTGATGTAGTTGTTGCTACCAACATTGATGATGAAGTAATTAGATGTAGATGTTGTGACGTGAAATCTTTATTGTGTTTAACTATGCAGAAGTGTAAAAATGTCTACTAGTTATCTAATTATGTAACTTTAATAGAATAAATTACAGAGCAAGATATGTCTCACCAAAGCAAGAGGCGGATTGTAAAACGAAAATAGTAGGGCATATTTGCAAAATGAATTAGAGCAAGGGTGGATCCGAATAAGAAAAGGGGTGGATCTGTAAAACAAACCACCATATTAGGAGGAGTAAGAAGAAGGTTGATTGATTTGGAAGAAGAAGAAGATGAGGAGCTGGAGGAGCAGGAGGAGGAAGAAGAAGGATGGTCGACAATGGTCTTACCTCGCCGGAGATGAGATTGGTGGTAATGACGGCAATGGTTAGTATGAAGGTTGAAGGATATAAAGAGTTCTTCGTTCAACAATTTTGGTCAATTAGGGTTGAAACGAAGGGGGTGTTTATTGTTAAAATAAATAAATAAAGCTCAAAGATCAAAATGGGAATCACATTCCGTGGGGGAGAGTCAGGAATTGCCATTCCCCCATATGGGGGAATCCCATTCCGCATAGAATGGGAATGGGATTCTAGGCTCGTATTCCCATTCCCTTCAATCAAACAATGGGGAATTGGAACCATTCCGATTCCGATTCTAGGCTCGTATTCCCTCGAACCAAACAAATCCTCAAATTGTTCACTCAATGAAAGCAATATTTGGGCTTTTTGGGGTTTTCATCAAGCATGGCTTCTGAGCTTCCCGTACGGGGCCCACCTTGCAAAGGTAGAAGCCATTGTGTGAAAGCCCTTTCAAATGGGCATTAAATGTAAACTAAAGCCAACTAATATATTGACATCATCGTAAATAATGATAGATTATAAAATTAGGGTTAATTTAGTTGCAACAAGAAACAAAAATATGTTGTAAAGAACTAACAAATTCGGTTGTGTTTGGTACCATTGTTGTTTCTACCTGAAATGTTTTAGATTAATCAAAATAAATTGACCTACAATTGTTATTTGAGGCTATTTGTGGTTGAAATATGCATACCTTAAAAATGCATGTGTCATCTCCAAAAACATCAAATTGATGTTTATTGGGGGTGAAGTCTAATCATTTTAATTGAAGGAACTATCACGTGACATGTAACAACAAATATCTCTCACCAATCTATATTGATCAACTCAAAACATTTCAGGTAGAAACAATAATGTTACCAAACACAACCTTATTCATCCAAATCACCCCAAGCAATAATGAAAATGCAACCATATAGATTTGTCTAGGAAGGTATGACAACTTCCTTCAATGCAACATATACCAATTTAAGATTTTAAAAACTACAAATGCCATCCTTGAGGATCCCAACAATAATGCATCCCATTCTATGTTTCTAAGATTGTAATTACTCCTCAAGTTATAACTCAAAAGACAAAAAGTACATGAATATTCATCCATAAATGCCATCAGATCCCAACTTATGTATTACCAATATTGCCCATAATCTTTCATGTTCAATATATGATAAAAAAAGATCATATTCAATATGTCCTATTTCAATGTTTTTTCACTTGAACCAAATGGCATACAAGCAAGTAAATTAAAGATATGGTTATTGAACCAAAGACATGAAAGGCTAAAAATGTCATGTGATAGCATGCTATTTGACAATGCGAAGATATGTGTAATCATCAAATAACTTTAGGTAATAGTGGAGTACTTATAAATCAGTATTTGTTATCAAACCCAAATTGTCATTTTACCCATTAAGATTTCATCCTGACTCAGCTGCATTTTGTTGCAGTGCAATTTTATCTGCACTAGTACAAATGCATAGGAGTTGTAAATGAAAAGAATGCAAGATTTTGGTTTAATTTTGTGTTAGGTATTGATTTATTATGCTTCATGTCTTATTTTACTTCATTTGTATTGCAATAAAACAAAATAAGGTAAATTTTGACACATTAAAAAAAATCAGAATTTACACCTAAATCATTTGCGTTACCATAATTTTGCATCGATTCAAAAGATTTTCATTACAACCAAACACATATTCCCTCACAAAGTCACAATATAATGAGGGCAAATTAATAATGTGGTATTTTATTCATAAAATGCAAAGAAACATCAAATACACATTTACACATTCTAAAGGAGTATAAATATAAACAATATGCCATGTTTCATTAATTTTCAAATTATAGAAGTTTTGTTGGTTATTTTGTTTTATATTCAATTTTTACTGTGGTTGAGAGTCTAGAAATGTAAACCTTACATTGTACTTAGTTCAACCATTTTTTTACTAGCAAATGCGCGCGTGCATTTTCACATGGCAACTTTTAAATATGATGATGATGATACTAATAATATGTGTCTTAACTTTCCACGATTTTTTTTGTACTTTTATGTGTATAAAAATAATTCTTATTTATCACACTTTATTGTTTAATATGATGGATATGTAATATTAGATATGTGTTCAAATATGTTATTTCTTTTACATTTTTATCTATTTTTTTATTATTTAATTACAACGTCAACGATTGATACATTTGACCCAAAATGGTTAAACTATTGACTTATTGACACTAAACAAAAAAATAATTTCATTTATAGGTCGGTTTTAAACTTTGTGTTTCATTTGTATATTCAATAAAAAACAATTTAAAATTTTTGATATTTAACTATGGCATCATGAGTTAACCCATTTTACCTATATGGTTGATTTTTTAATCCACCATTTGGATAGGATAATAGTTTTGTTATTGGGATTATTTTAAATATAAAAATATATTTATGTTATTAATTAAAATTTGTTGGATTTAGACCCAATCGGTATAATTTATTATATACAAAAATACCTTAGATATAGGATTTAAAGAGAGAGTGGGAGTTAATACTTTAAGTATAAGACTTTATGAAATTAAATTAAATGAGGTGAAAACCAATTCAAATGCCCTTAAATTAAAGGTAAGGCCAAATTCAAAGATAAAGTCATTTTAGTAAAAAATGTACATCATTCATACTTTTAATTGTATATGTATGTACGTATGCATGTGTATATATCTATACTATATATAAAAGGGTGAATGCAATGTGAAACCTTTTTTGGACTAAAATTGCCCTATATTTCGTTGTTTGAAAAGGGTATAAAAGTCATTTTATTATAATTTTAATTACAACTTTAATGGCTACTATATAAAATGCATATATTTGTGTATTTAATCCATCTTTAATGGTAAGGGTTGAAAATGTCACTTTAATTATTACTTTCCACCTCATTTAATCCCCTCTCATTAAGTCTTATACTTAAGGTATTAAATCCCCTTTTCTCTTATTAAATCATATATATTAACAATATAAACCTACATATTTTAAAACTGACTGAAAAAACCAAACTGATGATGTGCGACCTAGAAGCTCCTAACTGGAGGATGATTTGGACCTTATTCGTGTAGCGAGCTAGACCAAGCTGCAAGATAGAGGATTAGAGCACTTGGGGTGGTTAACTCTGCGAGGTCGCTCCGATGCTTAAGTCAGTACTATGTCATGATTGCAAACTAGAATCTAAGTGCTAGAGAGCTTGGATGCAAGTAATCACGCGTACCTGGACCATGGAGGGGTTGATGCCTTTATATAGCTGAGTTATTGCGGGTTTCCCATAACAGTTCTGAGATCCGCGGCCTGAATGGACGAGATCCGTTTTCACTTTAGTCGGGGAGTAATGTATCAATCAATGAACTTCATTATCGCCACTCGATTCGGACGGGGAGAAGATAAGGCTTGTCGTTATGCGGTATGATTCTGCAATATCTGAACTATGCTGGGAAGCTACTGGGATTTATTACATGTCACTTAGTTCCTAGGCCCTAAACTCGCTTAGCTGCCGAGGTGGTATTACGCCGAGGTGACCTGTTGCCAAAGTGACTTTACGCTGAGCTCCGCATACCGCTGACTAGGCTCCCCTTGTTGAGTTGTCATCCTACGTGCAAATCGTGTCCATGTGACTTTTATTTACTAGGTCATTCCAAATTACTCCCCATCAATTGCCCCCCCTCGTTGTGGTAGGGGTCCCAACCTGGTGCGGGGAGTTCATGACGAGCTTAGGTGGATTTGGCACGAAATCTAGGTGATGAGGAGAGGGAGTCACTGGTCGGACATGTTCAACCGTTCGGTTCAACTAGGAAGTAACCCAGATTGTGTACCTAGTATGCGCGGACGTCAAGCCATTTATAAACTCCGCGGATGTCAAAACACGCGCTAATCCACCACAAGCCAGACATCAAGCCATTTCCTAGGAATCGTTGGATCGTATTGATCTTGGTCGTTGATTCTCGGATATATTGGCTATAAATAGGGGCCAAAGGGCCCATTTTCTTCACCACAAGTCCGCAAATCTACAATCTTCGAGGTCGCACTCAAGTTTTCCAGTTCGGTATCAATCTTTTCTAGGTCTGAGATCGCCTCCTTTTCTTCGGTCTTCTTTTTGGTGAGTCCACATTCCTTTGCTTTTTCCTTTTGATTCCGTTGTCCTTTCCTTTAATATGTCTAGCCTTAGCTTAGATAGTCTTGTAGACGGGAGCGGCGAGCCTGTTGGGGCCGAGGTGGGTACCTCGTCTCAGATCGTGGATCCTCGTCCTACCGAAGTGGTCACTTCAGGACAGAACGCGGTCCTCAGTCTGCCTGAGGTGGACTCACCTCGGCGAGAGCGAGAGGCTTCTGGTAAATCAGCTTCCACCTCACATCGAGGTCAGCTACCAGACAACTTCGACCCGTTGATAATGACGGTGGATAGACTTCTAGCCTTAGTAACCCAGTACAGACTCCCTGACGACCTTGTATATAGCATCCCCTTTGGCAACTTTCCTTGGGATCATGGTCACAATGAGATCGTGGTCTTCGAGGAGCAGCTTGTAGCCGATTTGCGTCTTCCACTTCACCCTCTTATAATCGAGATCGTTAAATTCTTTAGCATTATGAAATACCAGCTACACCCGAACTCTATCCGGAATATCGTAGGGACCATTTCTCTTTTCCATGATTACAACCGTCCCCTTGACCTCGACATCTTCTCTTTGATCCTTTCCATTAAGAAAAATTTGTCCTGCGTTTTGCTCGAGCACAGGCAAAATTACTACTTGTCTCCTCTTCCTATGTACAAACTGTTGCACGAGCTCCCTAATAAGGCCCTGCCCTTGAAGAGGCATTACCTCGTGGTCCGCAACACCAAGGGGTGGCCCTTCCCGACTCACTAGAGGGCAGCTCGATGTTAGACTGGACCTAAAGATAAGGGAGGAGGCCCTATCTTGGGCGGAGCTCGGCCTGAAGTTCGAAAACTTCATGACAGAGAAGAAGCTCGTGCAGGTCAGCCTAAGTCCTCCTGCTAGGTCACTATTTCCTGTACTTTTTCTATTCATTTTACTTCGATACTATATCTGACTTAGCTCTTTATCGTAGCTTCCATGGACGACATCCCTGCCGATGAGCTCTTCGGGAGCATAAAGAAGGGGAAGAAGAAGAAGAGAGCCTCCAAAAAGGCTTACGTCGAGGCTGAAGCAACCACAATTGAAGCTGTCGTTCCTGAGCCCGAGCACCCACCAGTTGCCAAGCAGCCTCTCGTAATTGATCTGGTCGAGGAGGACTCGGGCAAGGCCACCCGACCCCACATGCCCGAGGAGACTACGTCTTTAGAGTCCATCCCAGCAACCGCCACTTCTTCGGGCAACGATGCTCCAGTTCGGAGCATTTTGACTCCGAAGTTCAGCCTTCTCAAGAGCAAGGATGCAGTGTTCATTGAGGATATCACTCATCGGGCCAACTTGCCAGTTGCTCAGCTTGGGGCCCGAGCAGCCACACATTGTAGGTGGTATGTTCTTGAACTTGTCTTTCAAATTGTCTTGTACTTAGATTTTTTGTATACTGATACTTGTTTTCTTCTCTTGGCAGGTGAGCTCCTCCATCCATGCCTTTGCTTATCCATTTGAGGTGAACCTAAAGTGGGCTCTCGAAGCCGAGGAGTCTTCCCTAAATGCCCACGCCAAACTGAACTTAGCTCGCAATGAAATCAACCAACTGAAGAATGATACACGAGCTAAGAAGGAGATGCTAACTGTTGATGTCAAAGAAGAAGGATCTCGAAGAGCGTGAAACGACATTGAAGGGGGAGGTCGAGAACCTTGAGTCCCACATGAAGGAATGAACCGAACTACTGCTTTAGGCGATGGAGGAGGCCAAGGTTAAGGTAGTTGAGGAGTACAAGTCCTTAGTGGAGCTTCAGAAAATGTTGGTCGAGGCAGGGACAACAGGTTACCGGAAGGGGTTCAAGCTCAACAGGTGGTTGACCCAGCGTTAATTTCCCCTCCTTGACCTCAGTGCCATAACCATGTCAAAGATCACCAAGGAGATGGCCATCGAAACTGCCAAGGATCCGGACTTTGAAGCAGAGAGTGATGACGACCACCTTGATGATGAGGAAGAGGAGACCAGTGCTGCCGAGGACCGTATGGAGATAGATCCTCCTATCGAAATCTCCAATAAGGATGAAGAGCCCCGAACAGAATGAAGCTTCTTTTCTTGGACCCCCCCTTTTGTAATGCTCAATGTTCCGAGCCTCCGAGCTCGGTTAATTGAAATCTTTCTCTTCTTCTTTTTTTTTTTTTGTACTTGAAGTTCTTTATCAATGAAATACAAGTGTTTTGCAATCTTTGTGTGCAATTTTTTCTAAGTGTAGATTACTCCCGAGTTGGCGAGCTAAACTATATAGGAGTGAACTTTTTTCTAAGTATAGATTTCTCTTAATCTGGCGAGCTCGACACTAGTAGGAATAATCTAATCGCCATTGTATGCTAGAGTGGACAGATACTGTAGAGTACATACCTGACCTATCTGTGCCTAGGTCACTTTGCTTTGCCCATGCCAAAGCGACTAGGTTTTATGCTGCCTATACCGCAAAGGTGACTAAGATTTTTATCGTGTTGAGGTCTATTATCAGCTCGGCACTATAGCCCTTAGGCTTCTGGGAGTGACTTATGTTCCTCTCTCCAGCTCGTCGTCTATTTGACCAGTTTTGTGATTTCATGAGTGACTTATACTTGGAGTTGTGGATTCATATATAGTACATTCTTAAGTTGTTGATGTTCCATGCTCGAGGTGCTAGCTTCCCTTCCAAAGTCTCGAGCTCATACGTGCCTTCCTCATGCTCCCGTCTTATACGGTATGGACCTTCCTAGTTCGGTCCGAGCTTACCCCATGTCGGGCTCAGGTACCATAACTTTTCGTAGGACTAGATCGCCCATACAAAACTGCCACTTTTTGACCCGGGCGTTATAGTACCGAGCTACTTTTTGCTGGTATGGCACAATCCGGATGTAGGTCAGGCCTCGTACCTCCTCTACAAGGTCCAAGTTGGTATGGAGCTCGTTATTATTTGCTTGTTCATCATAAGCCTTAAGTCACAACATGGGCACTTCAATTTTTTTCGAGATCACTATTTCTGTACCATATGTGAGGTTAAAGGGGGTCTCACCCATCGCTGTCTTGATTTGTAGTCTGGTGGGCCCAAAGAATGCTAGGTAGCTCGTCCACTCACAACCCTTCAGCTCGTGTAAGATGAGCTTTCAACCCGCGAAGGATGGCTCTGTTTGTTACTTTGGTCTGCCTGTTTGCTTATGGATGTGCTACCGAAGTGAAGTTCTGCTGAATCCCCCTCTCAGCTTACCAGTTTTGGAATTTAATATCTTCAAATTGATTCTCTTTATTTGAAATCAAGATTTTGGGGATTCCAAAACAACATACGATGTTTTTCAAAAGAAATTTTACACGTTCCAGGCTGTAATGCTAACTAACGATTCGGCTTTGACCCACTTTGTGAAGTAGTCTACCACCACAACTAAAAACTTCCTCGTCTGGTTGCCAGCAGAAATGGACCGAGGATGTTGGCATGCCATTAACACTTGTCGCATTTATTTACGAGTTCGAGTGCGTCTGCTTTCATTGTGGGCCAATAGTAGCCCTGCCTTAATGCCTTTTGGGCAAGGACTTTACCCCCCAGGTGTCCTCCACATAGACCTTCATGGATATCACGAAGTACAAGCTCAGCTTCTGTGGATTGCTGACAACGTAGGTAGGGGAGTGTGAATGATCTCCTGTATAGTTGTCCATCTATGAGAACATACTTGGTTGATTGTTGCTATACCCTCCAAACTGCACTACGTTCTGCAGGTAGGGTCCCGTGGAGCAGATAATCAATGAGCAGGTCAATCTAGCTTGGTTCTGCTTGCAACATGGGAGCGACCTCTTTTGCCCCCTGAGAATGTTGGGCCGGGGTAGGTCCTCTATGTACACAATCCACATAATGTTGTCACTCGTACTTGCTAGTCGTGACAAGGCATCAGCCTTGGCATTCTCAGACCTTTGGATTTGTCTGATGAAGCTGGAACGGTAGCTTGGTAGGATCTCTCTGACTTTGGTTAAGTAGGCTTCCATGGTCAAGTCACAAGCTTCATAGTCACCATTGACTTGGTTAACTACTAGCTGAGAGTCATTGCAGACGATGAGGTGCTTCATTCTCATCTCCTTTGCTAAGTTGAGCCCAACAATTACCGCCTCATACTCCGCTTCGTTGTTCGATGCCCCAAATCTGAACCATAGAGAATACTCCAGCTTCACCTCACTCGGGCTGTATAGTATTAGTCCCGCTTCGCTTCCTCGTTGGTTAGATGATCCATCAACATGGAGGATCCAGGGCTCCTCGTCCCAGGTCGGTACTGCTACGACCGGGACCGATGTCGCACTAGTTGATGCCTCAGACATGCGAGCAGGCTCAGTCAGTTCATAGGCTGGTGTGCTGAACGTGCATTCTACTACGAAGTCTGTCAAGACTTGGGCTTTTATCGCTGGTCGTGGCTCGAACCGAAGGTTGTATTCGTTGAGCTTGATGGAGCACTTCGTCAACCTCCCAGGCACCTCGGGTTTAAGTTGGATGTGCTTCAGAGGTTTGTCCATAAGGTCAACAATGGTATGGGCTTGGAAGTAGGGGCGTAATTTTCGAGCTGCTACCAATAGCGCGTACGCCAGCTTCTTGATGTCGGGTAGACCTGTTCATGGGTCGG